>NW_012140524.1:1816873-1817521 GCF_000956105.1 Propithecus coquereli
TCTTTCTTTCTTTCTTTCTTTCTTTGTTTCTCTCTCTCTCTCTCTCTCTCTCTTCCTTCCTTCTTTCCTTCCTTCTTTCTTTCTTCCTTCCTTTCTCCTTTCCTTCCTTCCTTCCTTCTTTCTTTCGTGAACTAAAATAAAATTTTAAGGCTCATCCCCTAACCCCATCGGCTGACTAAATGAACCCCCTCGTGGCCAAAGGAATATGCTAAAACTAAATTGCTTGCCAGGAGGAAGGAGGTCAGACATGCCTCATCATGACCCCCTCCCTTCTTGGGGACATCCTTTGTAACCCATTAACAGGCCTAAGGGTAAGCAAGACAAACCTGCAGGTCCTCAATTTACACAACAAATCTATGTCCAGTGGCTTATCTCTGATAAACAGCTATGTTAAAACATTCCAAGCCTGGCCGGGTGCGGTGGCTCACGCCTGTAATCCTAGCACTCTGGGAGGCCGAGACAGGTGGATTGTTTGAGCTCAGCAGTTCGAAACCAGCCTGAGCAAGAGCGAGACCCCGTCTCTACTGAAAATACAAGAAATTAATCGGACAACTAAAAATATAGAGAAAAATTAGCCGGGCATGGTGGCGCATGCCTGTAGTCCCAGCTACTCGGGAGGCTGAGGCAGGAGGATCGCTTGAGCCCAGG
>NW_012140524.1:1820731-1827558 GCF_000956105.1 Propithecus coquereli
AAAAAAAAAAAAGAAAATAAGGCAAAAAGGATGAGTAGCACATCCTTTCAATATCATGCAGGGGCAAAGATCGCCCAGGGAGTGTCTAGGGCAAGGGCCTGCAGACTTTATCTGTTAAGGTCCAGACAGTAAATATTTGTGGGCTTTAGGATCTCTGTTTTGAGTACTCTCTGCCATTGTAGCACAAAAGCAGTCATAGATAATAAGTAAAGGAATGAATATGGCTGAGTTTCAACAAAACTTTATTGACCAAATACACAGGCTGAATTTGGCCTGAGAGTCATAGTAATGTAAAGTTTGTCCCATTATTTACTATTGATTAAAGGTCCCAGAATTAGTGAAGTTATCTCTTTTTTTTTTTTTTTTTAATTGAGGAATATGTTCACTGAAGTGAAGTTATTTCTTAATGTGAAGATTTTTTTCTGGAAGAGATGCAAATAACTTCTGCTGGTGGAACAGATACAGTCATGCATTGCTTAACAATGGGGATATGTTCTGAGAAATGTGTTGTCAGATGATCTCATCCTTGTATGAGCATCAGAGTGTCCTTACCCAATCCTAGATGGCACAGCCTGCTACACACCTAGACCACATGGTATAGATGCTTGCTCCTAGGCTCCAACCCTGTGCTGCATGTTATGGTACTGAATTCCGTAGGCAGTTGCCACACAAATGGTAAGTATTTATGTATCTAAACATAGCTAACCACAGAAAACGTACAGTAAAATATGGTTAAAAAGGTAAAAAAAATAGTATACCTGTGTAGGGCATGACAACCGAAATTAAGGCTGTTGAGGCAAAAATAATTCAATAAAGGTTTATTGGGAGCCAAATGTGAGGATCGACCGGGGAAAATACACCAACAAAGTCGGGAGTGTTTTGGAGTCTGCTACAAGTTGGAAGGCCTTCATGGGAAAGTTTAGAACGGAAGAGGACTGCTCATACTGGAGTTGTTCTTTTCATTGGAGCGTACAATACAGAGGTTACACTTATTGGCTACAGATTGTAACAGACAGTCTAAAATGTCTACCTGCAAGACAATCAGAGAAACTTCATGATTCAGAAGTGAATCAGCGTCCTTTTCTGTGTCAGCAGGTTATGCACTAATCAGCACAGCAGCAATCTGAGGAACTCGCAGTAACATTCTTTACTCAGGGACAAGATGCTGCCATGAATCACAAGACCTCCCCAGGAGTGTTAATGTGGAAGCCTGTTTGCTCTGTGAGTCAGTGCACGGGTGGTGGGTGATGAGTGTGAAGGCCTAGGACATTCCTGTAGACTTTGGGTTACACTAAATTTATAAAAAAAAATGTTTTTCTTCAATAATAAATTAACCTTAGCTTACTGTAACTTTTTTACTTGTAACTTTTAAATATTGTTTAACTTTTTGACTCTTTTGTAATAACACTTAGCTTAAAACACAAACACGGTGTATAGCTGAATAAAAATATATTTTTTTATATCCTTATTCTATAAAAAACACTATTATTTTGTTTTTACTTTTTAAACCTTTTTGTTAAAAACAAAGACACAAACACACACATTACCTAGGTTTACACAGGGTCAGGATCATCAATATCACTGCCTTCCATCTCCACATCTTGTCCCTGGGAAGGTCTTTGGGGACAGTAACATGCATGGAGCTCTCATCTCCTATGATCACAATGCCTTCTTCTGGAATACCACCTGAAGGACCTGCCTGAGGCTGTTTTACAGTTAACTTTTTTTTTAATACATAGAAAGACTGCACTTTAAAATATCCATAAACAGTAAATAACATAAACCAGTAACATAGTTATCATTATCAAGTATCAGGGACTGTGAATAACTGTATATGTCATCGTTTTATACAGCTGGCAGCGCAGTAGGTTTGCTTACACCAGCATCACCACAAACACGTGAGTAGTGCACTGCACTACGACATTAGGATGACTACAATGTCACCAGGCAATAGGAATTTTTTAGCTCCATTACGATCTTATGGTACCACTGTCATATATGAGGCCCGTCATTAACCAAAATGTCAGTATGCAACGCATGACTGTAACTCCAGATTTGTGGCTTATTGCACATTAAATAGTTTTACATTTAACTCACTATATTAGTCAGGGTTCTCCAGAGAGACAGAATCAATAGGATATGTAGATATAGCTATAGATATAGATATATGAGAGGAGATTTGTTAGGGCGAGTGGCTCACGTGATTGTGGAGGCTGATAAGTCCCACAACAGGCCATCTGCAAGCTGGAGACCCTGGAATGCCAATAGGGTGCTCAGTCTAAGGCTGAAAACCTCAAAACCAAGGAAACTGATGGTATAACTCTCAGTCCGAGGCCAAAGGCCTGAGAACCTCGGGGGCTGCTGGTCTAAGTCCTGGAGTCCAAAGACCAGGGAGTCTGGAGTTGTTATCCAAGGACAGTGGAGCAAGAATGTATCCTAGCTCCAGCAGACAGATCGACACTCATTGGCCTTTTCTGTTTTTGTTCTCTCTGGGATCCGCAGCAGACTGGATGGTGCCGCCCACCTTGAGGGTGGATATTCCCAAACCTAGTCCACTCAGTCTCCTCTGGAAATACCCTCACAGATATACCCCCAAATCATGCTTTACCAGGTTTCCAGATATTCCTTGATCCAGTCAAGTTGACACCTAAGATTAACCATCACACTCACCAATCTTATCCTATAAACACCCTTGCCTCTCAGATGCTCTTTGAATTGGTCATTGCATCTTTACTGGGTTCCTCATTAATCAGCGAGTTAAGTAAAATCTTTGACATATTCCATTTTATATTTGCCAGAGAGCCATGATTTTACTGTTTTGAAAACTCTTCTTTGACATACCCCGTAAGTGCAAAAACATAGACTCTAGTCACAGGTCTTTTCCACTCTCATGGGGAAAGGACCAGTGATTATATGTGCTGCACTTCACTAATTTTTTTTTTTCCTTTTTAGAGAAAGAGTCTCACTCTGTTGCCAAGGCTGGAGTACAGTGATGCAATCATAGCTTACTACAGCCTCAAACTCCTGGGCTCAAGCGATCCTCCCAACTCAGCCTCCTGAGTAGCTGGGACTACAGGTACGCACCACTGTGCCAGCTAATTTTTTTTTTTGAGACAGAGTCTCACTGTGTTGCCCGGGCTAGAGTGCCGTGGCGTCAGCCTAGCTCACAGCAACCTCAAACTCCTGGGCTCAAGCGATCCTTCTGCCTCAGCCTCCCGAGTACCTGGGACTACAGGCATGTGCCACCATGCCCAGCTAATTTTTTCTATGTATTTTTAGTTGTCCGATTAATTTCTTTATATTTTTAGTAGAGATGGGGTCTCGTTCTTGCTCAGGCTGGTTTCGAGCTCCTGAGCTCAAACAATCCGCCCGCCTCAGCCTCCCAGAGAGCTAGGATTACAGGCGTGAGCCACCGCGCCCGGCCTAATTTTTTAAAAAAATTTTTAGTAGAGTTGAAGTCTCATTACATTGCCCAGGCTGATCTCAAACTTCTGGCCTCAAGAGATCCTCCTGCCTCAGCCTCCCGAAGTGCTGGGATTATAGGTGTGAGCCACTGCACCCAGCCACCTTTCACTAATTTTGAAAGGCTGGTTTAACACTATAAAATAGTGATGGAAAGAACAGGTTCTAAGTTCAGTTGATGGGTAAGTGGCTGTAATAACCAAAATAGATATCTCATGAAACTTCTTCATATACAATTAGAGTGAGGCTCATGTTAATAATCAAATCCATATTTCAAACATTGATGATAATTGTGAATGATTTGACCAACCTCTTATAAACTGTGTTAGGTTTTTATTATTTTTTCTTGTCGAGTAGCTGACTAAGGTCTTCTACTCCTGTAGGAATACATGTCAGTGCTGTCAAACAGCTCCCTGCTTGCCAGCACATACATTATTAAGGTTACCTTGAAAACCAGTTCTTTCTCTGTAGGTGTCTTTTAAAGCCACTTGTCCATTGTGTAAGGATAGGTTTAGTTTAAATGACATATCTGTATTTAACCAGGCACTCCTAATCTGCAATATACTGCACTCTGAAGGGGTTGAGAGAGGAAAATAGTTGCAAAAAGAAGCTTGTATTCTCCCCTGAGAAAGTGACGCATGATGGTGACATAGATTCAGAGTGAGGAACCCAGTGCAAACTGGTAGGAGTATCAGTAAGGCTTAAATTCTTGCTTTGTCTGATAAAAATAAAATGAAGTAGAAATTCTAGTGTTCTCTTCCTGCATCCCAGGGGTTTTTCTTGCCCCTCCCTGGGGTATACATAGCCCACTGAAGTCTAGCAAAAGGACGTCATTTCAAGTCTGAAGTTTGGCGGTCACTAAGTGGGCACCACCACCTGGTGGCAGTGACATCCCACAACTGTGAGATCCATTTTGCAAGGATAAACAAACCACTTCTAGAAAGAGTAACTGTAAATAATTAAAGGCAGGAGGTGACAACGAGCACTCAGTGACACACAGGTCTTTCTTCCTCCTGACTGCTGAGCAATGCTGACCTAGGTCTGAGCTCTATGCTTCTGGAAAGCAGCAATGATAAGAAACCCAGCACCCCCTTCAACCCCCACCCCCACAACATTTTATTTTCTGAAATCCCCCATTCTTTTCCATTTTCTTGAAGTCTTGCTCAAAGAACCATCCTTCCCCACAGGACGTAGGTAAAACTCTCTGTCCTCTCTCCCGTCTCCCATCTCCCACGATTCTCATGATTGGCTCCCTTGTTTACGTGAGATTAGGGCAAAAACAAATCCTCCAACTTCTCATCCTTTGTTCTAATTGACTAGCTAAGATTAGAACTGTTTGTTTCCCTGAAACTAGCTAACCACAGAGAAAAACACTTCCTGTTCAGCTTACTGAAGGAGACTTCTGCCTGGGAAACAACCCCAACTGTAGATCACCCCACCTCTCGCTTGTTTACTGCTCCCTATGTAAGTCTAAGGCAAAAGTGCCCTGCCCAGTTGCGCTGATCTAGAGTGTTCTCCTTAGCAATCGCCTGAATAAAATCAATCGCCTTAGTTGTCTGGTTTTTGTCTTTGACACTTCCCTTCATTCCTCTTTGAAGAAGCTTCACCCTCACCAAATCCAAGTCTGCCCTTGAGACAGATTACTACTCACCCTGCGCTATGTCTCCCAGGTAAACCTTCTCTCCCAAAAAAGAGATACCACTTTACTTGTAATACTCGAACTTCACAGAACATATTTATTTCTCAATGTAACATTTCCAGCTAACAATTGTATAGAACAATATTGTATTTCCATCCTAACAATAATACAATATTTTTAACAAAATGAAATGCAAGAAAAGCCTTACATTTTGAATACTATTGCTATTTCTTCAGAGTCTGTTGTGGGTTGTATACTATCTCCCCAAAAAGAGATATTGAAGCCCTAACCCCTGGTGAATGGGATCTTATTTGGAAATAGGGTCTTTGCAGATGTGAGAGTTTAAGATAAAGTCATACTCAAGTAGTGTGGTCCCTTAATCCCATCTGGTTTTTGTCCTTGTAAGAAGCACAGACAAGAGACAGACACAGGAGGAATGCCACATGACAATGGAGGGACTATGGAAGTGATGCATCTACAAGGATTTACTGGCAACATGAGAAGCTAAAAGAAAGGCACAGAACAGATTCTTCCCTAGAGACTTTGGAAAGAGCATGGCCCTGCTAAACCCCTGACTTTGGACTTCTGACTTCCAGAACTGGGAGAGAACAAATTTCTGTTTTTTAAGCCACCCAGTTTGTGGTGCTTTGTTATGGCAGCCCTAGGACACGACTACAGGGTGTAAAGGAAAAAGAAAAATCTCAGGAGCGCCCCAAACTTCATTATGCCTGAGAACTGAGTCACACAAACACAGCCACCCTCTCCCAGTGAGGTACACGGGTCCTCTTTTGAGAAATGAAGGGTCTTAGAAAATGACTAAACAGAGGCGGTTTGTTTTTTGTTTTTTGTTTTGTAGACAGGTTGTGGTTGGGAGAAAGGAAGTCTGGCTGGCAAGGTGATCTTGTTATGCAGATAAGCCTCATGATAACAACCCTCAGAGAAATGTTTTTATTCAGAACTTTAAGGGTGTCAGACTCTCAGCAAACCTGCCCCAGATCCAATAGGCTGGGCCTGGCTGCATTTAACAGAGATTCTCTACAGATGCAAATTTCTCCCAGCCCCCAACCGCCATGAGACAGCCTTGCAGTATTATTCCTGTTTGCCTGCAGCCATCTCAAAATAGGACAAGGAAATATATGTTGGGGTAAAATATTTCTTATTTCCTTCAGCTTCAAAAAACCCCTCATCAGCCCCTGTAAAATGGGTGCATGTCAATTATAATCTTAGGACTGTAGCCTAAATAAACTCTTAAATGTTGATTACAAGTTTATCTCCACAAATGCAAACCAAGGAAGAGATAAGATCACTCCTCTACCCACCTGAGAAGATCATGACATTCACTATTTCCTGTACCCGCTATTTTGAACAGTGGTCTTATGTAGATTTACTGAGCACCTAGTAGAACTTCCCAAGAATACCATCAGCTGCCTCACTGCTCACCTCCTTCACCCCTCCCTTTTTTCTGTGTACCGTTTTACCTTTAAATGCAAACTTCTGAAATCCTTCTGCGGAGAGCCCAGGCCACCACAGATACTTTGTGGGCTGTGCTTGTCCCAGGTGCATCCTCAAAATCTCAGCTTAATAAACCTCAATTGAAGCCGGGCATGGTGGCTCACGCCTATAATCCTAGCACTCTGGGAGCCTGAGGCGGGTGGATTGTTTGAGCTCAGGAGTTTGAGACCAGCCTGAGCAAGAGTGAGACCCCGTCTCTACTAAAAATAGAAAG
>NW_012140524.1:1828833-1833206 GCF_000956105.1 Propithecus coquereli
TGAGCCACCGCACCCGGCCCATCAGTTTTTGTTGTGAGAATATTTGAAATTTATTCTTAGCAGTTTTGAAATATATACTCCATTCTTATTAAATATAGTCACCATGCAGTGTAATAGATCTAAAAAACACATTCCTCCTGTCCAACTGAAATTCTGTGCCCTTTGACCAACATTTTCCAATTCCCCCACCCCAGCCTCTGGTAACCACCATTCTACTCTCTGCTTCTGTGAGCTCTGTTGTTTTAGATTCCACATGTGACATTGTCACCCTCCTGTCTATGGCTGGGCTTTGAAGTGTTTCCCCAGTTCCTGGGTCCCTGGCTTGGAGGAATTGCAAGCCCTGGCCCACAGGACTCAGCAAGTATGCTTGAAGAATTTATTGTAAGAGAAGTTCAAGGGTGCAAAGTGAAACTACATTTCCTAAGGGGAAACGGATCTGTCCCCATGAGTGGAGAAGACCCTAATTAACTCTAAAATTCCTTCGTTTATATGCTAGTAGTATATGTTGATGTAAAGGTCAGTTATAATTACTCATCACTACATGTCACAGGTTTTGGGGTCTCGATTTTTCCGGGTATGGACATAACTTAAAGGTTATGTTTCAGACATTCCATTCTCCTATACGTGTGATGGGGAAAGTCACCCTTTATGGTGTTTTTCTATTTTCTGATTGGTGGTCACTATTCCACGGTCTAATTACTCCATTCTTTAAGACTGAAATAACTTTCCCCGGTTATTTTTCTGTAATTATTTCCTTCTTATTGTTTTTCTTTTAACCGTTTCCTCCTTCTTGTTTTTCTGCTCCTATCATTCCATCACCCCTTGTTTTTCTGTCCCTAACAACATCAGGCAGTAATGGTCCTCCTGGGCCTGGCTTATGTCTCTTATCGAAATGCCCTCCAGGCTCTCCCATGTTGTTGTAAATGACCGAATTTCCCTCTCTTTAAAGGATGAATAGTAGGTATTCCAGTGTGTATTTGCTAGTTGGCTTTATCCAAAGGAAAGATCATTTCTGCTCCACCCGAGACACTGCACAGGAGAGAGCCCTCGCGAGAACGCGGCTGTGCCGCCACCCTGACCTCACACTTGTGTCTTCGGAACTGAGAGAAATAAATCCCTGTTGTTCCAAAAGGAAAAATAAATTTCTCATATCTTTATGACAGGAGTGAGCTTTGTAACTTGGAGCAAGACACCTTGCAGCGTGGAGCGAGGCGCCGGGGAGCCCGCCTCCCACGCTCCCACAGAGACAGAGATGGGGCTGCCTGTCCTGTGCGGACGGCGTTTAAAGGAACGGATCCCGGGTTCTTGAGGAAGACTTTCCTGGGCTGTAAAGCTGACAAGGCTTTTCACAAGATTATGTGTCAATTAAAAATAAAATCGAACAAAAAGTTTTACATCTCAAAGGGGCAGAGATAAAATTTACAAGTTTTCTAAAGCAAACGCTCTAAGAAAGGGGAGGGGAGCCGTGCTAGAATCAGGAAAAAGCCCAAGGAAAGTTCAATCAAGCTGAGGGACCGTTAGGTCATCTTGGTCTGTAGCCTTCTACTGCTCAAAAGCCCTTTTTTGCTATTGACTATATTAATTATTTGGTGATCCAGAAGCAATGTTTTAAACATTTCACAACTGACAATATAATTTGGTTTTATAAAAATTGCATGCGGGTGCATATAATTGCTTTGGTTAACCTCTTGAGAAATTGGTTGAGAGTTTGAGGTCGACATAGTATAACTTTTTTGTTTAAAATAAAATGAGAAATAGGCTAAAAGTTAGCATTTTCATGCAGAACAGCTGGTTTTCAGTAACAGATTATTGGTGTTAAGCAGGAGATGACTGCAGTCCTTGCTTAATTTTTAAAATTAAAGACCCAGGCTGGACACGGTGGCTCACACCTGTAAGCTTAGCACTTTGGGAGGCAGAGGCAGGAGGATTGCTTGAGTTCAGGACTTCAAGACCAGCCTGAGCAACATAGCAAGACCCTCGTCTCGATAGAAAAATAGAAAAATCAGCCAGGTGTGGTGGCACTCACCTGTAGTACTAGCTACTTGGGAGGCTGAGGCAGGAGGATCGCTTGAGCCCAGGAGTTTGAGGTTGCTGTGAGCTAGGATGACGCCAGGGCACTCTAGCCGGGGCAACATAGTGAGACTCTGTCTCAAAAAAAAAAAAAGAAAAAGACAGTTGCTAGCCATACTCTCTCTGCCCTGAGACAGGTTTTTTGTTTTTTTTTTTTTTAAATTGCTATTGGATGCCAAGACTGAAAACAAAAAAACCCCAAAACAATAGAACAGAAAATAACAGAAGTGGAGTGTGGTGACACCGTGCCTGTAGTCCCAGCAATCCGGAGGCTGAGGCAGGAGGATCGCTTGAGCCCAGGAGTTCAAGGCAGCAGTGAGCTACGATCACGCCACTGCACTCCAGCCTGGGCGACGGAGCAAGACCTTGTCTCAAATAAATAAATAACTAAATAAGAAAATAACAGTGCAATGGTGTAAGGCTAAGTATTGATTCAGTCGTGTGTATGTGTATATGTAAGTGTGTGTGTGTCCTGGGTCATAAGGGAAGGTGTATTTCTCTGGGAACTGTCCTAGGAAATCCCTAATAGTTACTCGAAGGGAAGGGGGAAAAGGTCAGTTAATGCTAAATGTCTTAGATATCAATAGGCCAGGCTTCGAGACAGTTCACCTGCCAATTGATACTACTGTAGTCCAAATCACCTGAGGAGTTTTCAGCTGTCTCAAGTTTGGCATTTGAAACCCCAAATTTATTGCATGCCTACTCTCCTCTGGTTTCTCCTATCTTCCGGCAAGCAGCCTCCTTCACATGCTTCAGGTAGGCCAGTAAGGAGTAAAGGGGGTAGGTAGGAACAAAGGAAAAAACACATCTTGTTTCTGTAAATAGACAGATATGGACAAACAAACATAATCTCAAGGGACTACAGAGAACATCTTAAATGAAGCTCCATCGTTTTTATAAATTAGAAAAAGTTAATGCCATTGACATTTAGTGATTTACCTGAGGTCACATAGAAACGTAGTGATTTAGAGCAGGAAACTTAGTCTTCATATTATATTTTCAGAGCAGACTTCTCCCACCTCACTCCTCACCCCTGATTGAGAGGCGTGTGAGTAGACTTAGACGTGGACACGTTTCCATTCAATCTTACTCCAGGCGGCTGGAGCGCAGCAGGAGGCAGCACCTGGCTAAGTCCAGTTAATCTTCACTGATCACATAGCAGTTGCCTAAGTGGGGTTCAGGGACAGTGACTCCCAGGGATGTTCTGAGCAGGCCTTTCATATGTGTAGCTTCCTGACACCTGGTGGAGATTTTATCTACAGTTTACTAAAGCACCCAAAGCAGGGGGCAGGGAATTTCAAGTGGTTTGAAACTTAAAATTTTTCTTGTCCCGAATTCCAAGGCAAAATTCTGCAAGGTGAAAGGCCTTGTGAAAGGCCGGAATGGTTTCTACCTTTTCTCATCATCATGCACATTCTTCATTGGTTTTTTTTTTTATATATATATATTTTTAGTTGTCCAGATCATTTCTTTCTATTTTTTTTAGTAGAGACAGGGTCTCACTCTTGCTCAGGCTGGTCTTGAACTCCTGACCTTGAGCGATCCACCCGCCTCGGCCTCCCAGAGTGCTAGGATTACAGGCGTTAGCCGCCGCGCCCGGCAACATTCTTCATTGTTTAGTAGACACACTCCTAATTTGGATCACTTCCTTGACCCAGATCAAAGCTCTTCTAAATTTTTCTTTACAATAAGTGTTTGTGCAGCATGAGCAGAACACAGAATACAACACTTACGGCCAGTCCAGTGAAAAGTTGGCAGGTGGCCTGTGTTGTCCTTTACTCAAAAATCAACATAAGTTACACATTGAGTAGTTAAGGTAAAACACAAAGTACGTTCCCATCAGGGGCATACACTCTGAAGCATAACCAGACAGGTTTTAAAATTTAAAGTTAATTTTGAACCATACAATGCTGAAGCAGAAATAATTTCAGAGTGTCTCATCCAAACTTCATTTAAGGATGAAACTCTTTTAGTTAATGAAAGAGACTGAATAAGAACTTGAGCTGTCCTATTACACTTCGGTCATTGATTTACTAATTTACGAATTACACATCAACTTTATGCCAGACACTGAGCTAGGTGCTGGGTAGACAAAGTGAACAAGACAATCAAGGTCCCAGACTTTGCCAAGCTTACAGTCCAGTGGGGGAGCAGACTACAAGAACTGAACAAAGAAAATATAACAAGTCGTATTAAATGTTATAAAAGAAAAAAAAAAACCTGAGCAAGAGCGAGACCCGTCTCTATTAAAAATAGAAAAATTAGCCGGGCATGGTGGCACATGCCTGTAGTCCCAGCTACTC
>NW_012140524.1:1835777-1837661 GCF_000956105.1 Propithecus coquereli
AAAAAAAAAAAAATCATATGTTGAAATCCTACCCCCTAAAGTGATGATATTAGAAGGTGGGACCTCTAGGAGGTGATTAGGTATAAGGATGGAGCCCTCACGAACGGGATTAGTGCCCCTATAATAGGGACCCCAGAGAATTCTCTTGTCTTCTTCCTGCCATGTGAAGACACAATGAGAAATTGGCAGTCTGCAACCTGCAAGAGGGCCCTCATCAGAACCTGATCTTGTTGGCCCTCTGATCTCAAACTACCAACCTCCAGAACTGTGAAAACTAAATTTCTATTGTTTATAAAACCACCCAGGCTATGGAACTTTGTTGTAGCAGCATGAACAGACTAAGACAGTGGCTGAAGAATGATCTGGGGAAGACGATCTCTTAAATTTCTTTGATTAAGGTTACACTGCAATAGTGACTGCTCCTGTTCTTCCTCCTCCTTTCTTATCCTCCTGTTCCTCCCTTGTAAGACTTATTCTTTTAATAACTTGTGATGTGATTTACTTGTCCATACTATTTTCGGTGCTTTATCCTGAGCCAGCTAGAGCAGCCAGCCAGTTGGGCAGAGGCCCAGAGCATGAATCTGTGAGTAGGGAGGATTACCATATAATTTATCTTCTAAGCAGTATAATTTTGAGATTAAAAGGAGATATCAAAAATCAAGGTAATTTTCTATTTATTTATTTACAAACACAGGAAGAAGGAAGAATAAGTGAAGGCTTGGAATAGGAAATCGCTATGTACTCCAGAACTGGGGAGAAGGCCTGGGGGCTTGGAGTTTAGTGAGTTAAGGGTGCAGCTTGCTGTGTGTTTAACCTCTTTCCTAAGAGGAAAGCTTATACTGCAGTCCAGTAAGGAAGACAGATGAGCACACCACTGCTCTGATTGTAAAAGAGCATATAAAGGGTTCAAGACTGTGCCTGGCTCATAGTAAGTGCTCAATAAATGTTGGCATTAAAAAAAGGGCAAGTGTCGGAAGCCTTCTTCCTCCAACTCTCGCCTTTCACATGTCCCCTTTTAAGAGGACTCAGAGGAATGCTGAGGGTTCCAAGGAACAGAGCTTAATACCATTGCACTGTTGCTGCTGCCTCACAGAAAAATATGAATTCCTGAAAGCATGGTGTTTGTAAAACCTACTAAATATGAAGAGTCTTTCTGGGGACAACTTAATTAGCGATTTGTGATTCTGATGTGAAAGTGATATGCAAGTCTTGAAATATGGAGATACAGTTAACAAACCATAATGCTAAGAGAAGTGAACCATGTGACAGTCTCAGAGAGCACACAGGTGACAGGAGCAAATGGAGTAGAAAAGGTGTGTAACTAAGAAGAGAATTACAGATGGCAAACTGTAGTTTGGTCCAGTGCTTCTCTTCATGCATAAGGATCACCTGAAGGACTTAATAAGACAGCCAGAGAGCTCCTGATTCAGCAGGTTTGGGGTCGGGGCGGGGAAGGTCTTGAGAAGTTCCCAGATAATGCTGATACCACCAGCCTGGAGAGACCACTCTCGGGAGAACCAGTAGTCTAGATCCTGGAAACTGGCAAAAAAAAAAAAAAAAATTGAATGGGAACAGGTTGAAGGGCAGGTCATGCCCAACCATGAGGTTCTTTTTGGCGGAATTAGTCATCTGCAATAGAGGTAGGTGACGGTTCGCCACTCGCCTGCACTCTCCCCACAGGTTACAGTGAAAGCAAGTCTGCAGTGTGCAGACATTTATTTACAAACAGTTAAAAACAATTCAGAAACCCTTCTCTGTAAGTTTGAAAAAGTCCTGCTTTTTAGTCCCTTTAGGTGCTCCAAGCACATCTAGCCTAAAAAAGTTCACTCAGTTAAAATCAGAATGAGAACCAGCCTCAGGGACCCCAAAGCCTCTTAACCAATG
>NW_012140524.1:1839359-1848509 GCF_000956105.1 Propithecus coquereli
TATTTATTTATTTACAAACACATTGGTTTTATTATTTTAGTGGGTCTATAAAAATAATTTAATTCCAAAACCATTTTCAAAGAAATATCTTAAGAAAATGAAAACCAAGATACATCTGTGTGTATTAAAGCAAAAGTCTGAAACTTTACATTGATTATACAAACATTAAAAAATAACAAAGGCAGAATAATTACTTTAGGTGCATATTCATACACCTCAGTTTCTTAATCTTATCTGAGTCAATATGGTATGACTGGCATTTTTCTGAAAAATGCTTTTTTTGGTATATTATTTTTAAAAACTTTTTATAAAATTGCCTACGATCTTCTTCAAAGTTGTATTTCAAGGTTAATAAATTTGAAATTGATGACACTGGTGAGTTCAAAGCAAATTCTGCTAAATGGAGGATATTCTCAATCCAATTATTTCTCATATAGAAATATGTTATGTTTCTGAGCCCCAAATTTTTTCATAGATTATATCTGTTTACCTTATTTAGACTACCTTTCTATTGCAAATGTTTTTACAAGGCAAAAGATATAAAATACGTGATCTCTATTTAAGATTATTTTCATTTTTTGACAAAATTTAGATATTGCAAAACCATAGGCCTTCTCAATTTCATTTTAGAATATACATTTATCCAATTAAAAATAGGAGCTTCACTAAAAGATTATCCCTAGAAGTCAAGATATTTTAAATCAAAGTCATAGAATTTCAAAATTAAATCTTGTGCACTGTTTCAGTTCTCACTGTTGAAATTGTTCCGCTTTTCCTTTTCCTTTGTAGAGATAAATTTCAATGTCTTCTTATTTGTAAGTTATTGAGTAATTACAATTTGCTAAAAGCTTTGAAAGCTGAATTTTTTGGCATTCTGTTTTTTAAATATTTTGATTAAAAATTTCTCATTTTAAATGCAATGGACTCCAGGATGACTTGTTTATGAAAAGGTTCAATGTCATTATAAGACACTTGGAGCTGGGTGTGGTGGCTCATGCCTGTAATCTTAGTACTTTGGGAGGCGGAGGTAGGAAGACTACTTGAGGCCAGGAGTTTGAAACCAGCCAGGGCAACATAGCAAGACTCTGTCTCTACAAAAAATAAAAAAATTAGCTGGGCATGGTAGCTAGAGCCTGCAGTCCCAGTTACTTGGGAGGATCACTGGGGCCCAGGAGTTTGAGGTTGCAGTGAGCTATGATGATGCCCCTGCACTCTAACTCAGGCAACAGAGCAAGACTCTGTCTTAAAACAAATAAACAAACAAAAAACCAAAAACACTTGGGATTATTTAAAAAGTAATCCTGTTCACATGCAGTGGCTCACACCTGTAATCACAGCACTTTTGGAGGCCGAAGCAGGAGGAGCACTTGAGGCCAGGAGTTGGACAACATAGTGAAACCCCATCTCTACAAAAAAATGAAAAAAAAAAATTAGCCAGATATGGTGGCTCAAGCCTGTCATCCTAGCTACTGGGGAGGCTGAGGCAGAGGATCTTTTGAGCCCAGGAGTTCAAGGCTGTAGTGAGTTATAATCAGTCAGTACACTCCCACAATAAAACAAGACCTTGTCTCAAAAATAAAAAAAAAAAGGGAGCCCTTGTGAGACTCAGATATTTTAAAAGCTTGAGTAATAACAGTTTTTATTTGAATTCAAATCAGCCTCACCAAAATTTTTAGTTTAGTTTTATATAATCTATATATTTTAATTATATGCATATAATTATATATAAGATATAATTTATATATGTACAGTTTGTGTGTAAATAAAATTATTCATAAATTTTTACGATTATAGCTTCTATTTCCTTTGGTAGATTATTGTAGTTTTTAAAACAATTACGTGCACACCTCAATCGATTCCAAGAACATTTCTGATCCATAAGTCTCTTAACTTAATAAGAACATTGTTTTACCTTAAGGCCGTACTCCATCAAAATTTACCTTTCTATTATCAGTGAAAACCAAATCATGTTATCTTCAATGCTTGAATTTTTTATCTGAAACTACAGTAGTATTCACAATGAAGTTAACTGTTTTGTTTTTGGCAGAATGAACCAAAAACTTGACATGTTTCCATGAATTGGATGGAAAAAAATCAAAGTATTACTGGAATCAATTTAAATATCCAATGATGATGCCAATAGGAAATGGACCTAATTGAACTGGTTGTGAAGTTCTTTCTGCTAAGAGAGCCAGTACATTCACAAACATCATTTTACTTTGCATATGTTCACAAGAAAACATAGATTTGAAAGTGGGCAAAATTAATTTAGAAGAGATGTCATTTGATCTAAATGGGAAGCGTGCTTCATAGATGCAGAGGCAAATTTATTTAATTTATTTTGCCTCTCCATTTCCATGTGTTACATGTCATCTTTAGTCTTCTTAAAAGATCTACTAAACTAACCTTTGAAGTAGATGCTGATTCTTCAGCAAATTTGGGTCTTTTATTTTTCATGTAAAGTCAGTGATATTGCTACAGCCTCCACTGGGGATGGTAAATGATGATCAATATTTTGTGCAATTTACACATTCATCATTAGCTTCCTTGGGAAACCAAAGTTCAGACTTAATTTTTCACTCATTAAAAACTCTTAAAAATGCTTATTCTGGGCCGGGTGTGGTGGCTCATGCCTGTAATCCTAGTACTCTGGGAGGCTGAGGTGGGTGGATCTTTTGAGCTCAGGAGTTGGAGACCAGCCTGAGCAAGAGTCAGACCCCATATCTACTAAAAACATAAAAATTAGCCGGGCATGGTGGTACGTGCCTGTAGTCCCAGCTACTTGGGAGGCTGAGGCAGGAGGATGGCTTGGGCCCAGGAGTTTGAGGTTGCTGTGAGCTAGGCTGACGCCACGGCACTCGAGCCCGGGCAACAGAGTGAGACTCTGTCTCAAAAAAAAAAATGCTTATTCTGGTTGAAAGAATTTATAGGAAAAAATTAACATAAGTATAATGAATAAATGGTTGTAGATTTACACAATATATATATAGTCATATAACATATAATAAAACCTAAAACAGGAGTGTTGACAGAGTTGAGGATGATCAATTCCAAAATTTGCTGATTTGGTATACTGGTTATTTCAGGCTGAAAGCACTTGAGAAACTGTAGTTGCAGAAAGGGCTGTATGACCTGTCCTTTCCTATGTGTAGCAAGCCATAAACATTCCTTTGAGGAGGATGCCTTTCCTGTACCAGGGTGAGAAAATAACCCTTATCACCAGAGACTAGGAATTGTCCCTGCCATGGACCTGTACAAATAAACTCACTGAAGAAACCCTTATCTTCCACTAACTTTACACCCCTGCCCCTCCCTAAATCTCCTAGTGACTCCCCTGGAATTTACTGCCTGGAGCCCAGATCCCTTTGTCCTGTCATTTCTTCACAAATGTTCTTGTCTGAAAAGTAAAAAAGCTTCCTACTCTGGCCATTTCTTCTGGTCTTCGTTGTCTTATGAGGGTGCCCCTGTACATGTAAAAATTAATAAATCTTATATGCATTTCTTCTGTCAATCTATTTTGTGTTAATTTGATTCTTAGACCCAGTCGAAGATCCCACTTAAGAACTAAGATGCGTAGAGGCAATCTTTAAACTCCCTGACTGTGTCCAGACTACTCTCCCCACACAGTGGGCAGGGCCACTCAGCCTATTTACTGCACTTACGTCATATACAGATGTGTAACACTAATGGGCAGTAGCAGCCAATACTTCTCCCACCATTGCCTGAGATCTGAAGGAGTTCCTTGTCCTTAGCCACCAGTGTTGGAGCACATTTTAACAGTAAGCACTCCCTGGCCAGGCCCGGTGGCTCACGCCTGTAATCCTAGCTCTCTGGGAGGCCGAGGCGGGTGGATCATTTGAGCTCAGGAGTTCGAGACCAGCCTGAGCAACAGTAAGACCCCGTCTCTATTAAAAAATAGAAAGAAATTACTTGGACAGCTAAAAATATATAGAAAAAATTAGCCAGGCATGGTGGCGCATGCCTGTAGTCCCAACTACCCGGGAGGCTGAGGCAGAAGAATTGCTTGAGCCCAGGAGTTGCTGTGAGCTAGCTGATGCCATGGCACTCTAGCCTAGGCAACACAGTGAGACTCTGTCTCAAAAAAAAAATAAACAAAAAACTAAGCACTCCGCCTCTGCCTGCAGTCCTTGAAGAGGGAGCTGTTAGTTAAGTAATGTCTGGCAAGGATTGAGAAAAGGAATCATAGGTGGGTTTAGGGATTCAACAGTTAAAGTCATAAATCAATACATGTGAGGCCTGAACTCTGATCTTTCCTTTGCCCAGCCCCCTGCTCCCTGCCCCAAAAGAAAAATTTTCCTTTCTAAGGGGGCCTGGTGAATCATGCTACAAATGATAAAATGTCAGTAAACAGGTTTTTATGATGTTGTTTACTTCCCAAGCTGATTCTGGTATAGTATCACATGAAAGACAGAAGATCCTTACACATTTCTTTCAGCTGATTCCTGGTCTTTCGGACAAAACCTAACTCTTTCAGCCAATTGTCAACTAAAGAATCCCTAAAGCTACCTATGACTTGTAAGCCTCCACTTTGAGATATCCCACCTTTTTGGGCCAAACCAATGTACACCCTTCATGTATTAATTCATGATTCTACCTGTAATTCCTGTCTCCCTGAAAATGTATAAAAATCAAACTGTAACCCAACCACAGCAAGTGCTGTGCTTCTTGCTCAAGGCTTTTTGGGTGTGGCTCTGGGCCATGGTCCTCAAATTTAGCTTAGAATATTTTACAGAATTTGTCTTCTTTTCCGTTGACACATGGAAGGCATACATTGGTTTGGCCTGAAACGGCAGAACGTCTCGAAGTGGGGGCTTACAAGTCATAGGTGGGTTTAGGGATTCTTTAGTTGATAGTTGGCTGAAAGAGTAAGGCTTTGTCTAAAAGACCAGGAGTCAGCAGAAAGGAGTGCTTCAGTTCAGATAAGGGTCTCCTATCTTTCATGTGACTCTATACCAAAATCAGGTTGGGAAGTAAACCACATTATACAGGGTTAACAAAACCTGTTTAGTGAGATTTTATCATTTGTAGGGGTGACTCACCAGGCCCCCTTAGAAAGGAATTTGGGCAAAAGAGAAGGATCAGAGTTTGGTCCTCAGGTAACTGTGAGCCATCTGTTTGGCTGAGTGACTTTGGTTTTTCCAAGTAACGCTCAGCATCTCCTCTAAACAAATGTTGAACATAGATTTGGTAACATTGGTTTGAAGGGAGACCAGATAACCAGAGTCCCTCCCTCCATCGTACTAACACTAAGAGTGATTTTCAAAATATTTACCTTTCCCCTTGGCATTTCTAGTAATTTCCTCCTAGGATATCTCACTCATGAAAAGCTGATTTTCACAAGTATTCTTTTTAAATGAAAAAAGACCTTGAAAGTGGGATAGTTGGCAACGACAGATTTATTGAACTTGTATAAGCTTTCAAATGAGATAGAATCAAAACTAAATAAAACATATTTTGAGGCTCAAAATAACTGTTTAGCCAGTAAAATTAATTAGACACCAAACAATCTTTTACCTTTACCTTTGGTGGTATAGAATATATCAAAAATGAGTTTTGGGAGTAAGGATTTAATTCAACTTCATTTCACAAACATTTACTGAGCACTTTCTAAGAGTCAAGAGTAATATAAAGAGGTAAACTTAGGCACCCTACCCTAAAGGAGTTCACATTTCTTCAGGGGATACAGACACTGCCTGAAAAACTATGACTGTCAAAGGGTTGGAAGGTTATGCTAACAGCACCAGGAAAGTGTAATAGGATCTCATAAGTGGGGTTCAATTAACTCTCCCTGGGAGAGTTAGGGAATGCTCCACAGATGAGGTGATATTTGAGCTGGGCTTTGGAGTAAAATGAGTAGGATTTGTTCCATCAACTGGAGAAGCAGTAAAAAGGTTTTCTAGATAGAGGAGACGTACAACATGAGTGAAGGTAGGCAGCTTGTGCATACGAGCGGCTGGTGGGTTTATTTGGAGGAAAGTGAGAAGTTTAATATGGCTGGCACAAAGAAAGTATATGATAGGAGCAAGGGGATGAGAGTAAAAATAGTCTGATCTATGGAAATAAAACAAAGACCAACCAAATGACTACAGGCGAAGGCTATTTACCCAGAGCTTGCCATAGCAAGAGAATCAGCCACTGTCACTTGTGTGTTGGTGGAGACCTGAAAGGCAGGCAGAGGAGTGGGAAATTTTTATGGTGGAAAAAAAGGGAAGATTTCAGGTATGTTCTGATGCCCAGGACTTGGTCAATAACTGTCAGCATCCCTAATTTTTCTTCTGGCTTCCAACCTAGGATCAACTAAAGAAAGCCAACTATGCACCCCTAACCAACCATACAGGATGTACCATTTCTAGCTAGCCCATCTACAGCTTCTCCACGCCAGCAGCCTCCATACAGGGCACACCTGAAACTTTCCCCTTTTTCTATAAAATTTTCCCATTCCTCTGCTGACTTTGAGTTTTTCCCAAATAAAAGTGATGATGGCATCTCTCTTGCTGTAGCAAGCTCTGAATAAATAGCCTTTGTTCTCATTTGGGTGGTCTTTGTTTCTTTACACACAATGAAGTCTAAGCTGCCACCTGAACCACCTCAAGCCTCCTAAATGGTCTCTCTCTTCAACTCTTACTTTCTCCAATAAGTTGACACCAATTATCTAAATTGTTCAAAACATACAAAACAATACAGAATTTGTGCTGAAAAGCTTTGTATCTTGTTTGTAGCTGCCAGTGTCAGTGCCCGATCCGTACTCCTGACTCAGTAGTGCATGCCTGGTTGATTTCCAATTGTCTAGGTTTTCTCTAGCAAAATGCTGAATTTAAACACTCCCCCAGCAGTTTCTAACCAATGACTGCAGGAGATTGGTGTATAAATATCTCAGCTCCCTCAGCCATGCCGTGCGATAACTCTGAGGTATGCTTTCTACGCTGACTCCCAGAGTTTCCTGGCAGGACTAAGCTACAGTTGCTCACAGTGGTATCTGGTTCATCTCACCCTGTTCTTAACTGCCTTTCCTTTGCATTCCTGTTTCAGTTTGCCATTCCCCTACCAGCGATTCCTGAGATCACCTCCCAAATAAATTACAGGCAGTCCCTGGGTTACGGATGAGATACATTCCTGGGAACATCTTTAGGTAGGATTTGTATGTAACTCAGATTCCTGATGAACAGCACATATACAGGGATAATAATAATAACACTATAATGGCTCATATGTGGTAATAATAATACAGCGTAATACTGTAATAATAATGCCCCTGTACTGTAATAATAAGTTACAGAAACTATTGTGCTCTTTCTTTTAATGCAAACAGAACATAAAAACAAACTCATGCAAAAAGTTTAGACAGGAGATAGGAGAAATTTCAAAAAAGAATATTAAAGGTTAACACTCACCTAATGTTGCATCAACGCTAGGCTAATAGAAATATTATGCTTATTTGGATCTTCTAACCAAATCAATAATAACCTTTCATTTCAATAATTAATCCACTGTGCTGCTTAGTAATAACTGATGCTTTCGTTGGAGTGTAAGGTTATAGCAGAATCTCCCCCCTTGTGTGTTTGTGTGTGTGTGTGTGTGTGAAATGTAAGGCATGTAAGGTTATAGCAGAAGTGTTCTCTTTAATTCTAACTGATGCCATCTGCTTCTGTCACTGTGCTTGCTTTTAGTTGATAGTCAAATATAGCTACACGGAACAGGAGTGACTCCATGACAGGCTGAACTTCCTAGAGTAGGCCTGCAAAGGTGTAACAAAACCCCCCGTGTGTTCTTGCTTAAGCTTGCCTGCGAGTGTCGATTGCAGCTTCTTGGAATTCCTCCACCCCAGGCTGGCAGTTCCGATTGCAGCCGATGAGATTACCCCACCCTCGGCCTCCGGGAGTAGTCTGTGCAAGATTAAGCCTCTAGAATTTCCCCACCCCAAAACTCCCTCTTATCCTGTTTTTGCCCCTGACCACTTGCGTGTGGTTTTTGCTTTTAAACACCAGCCCTACACTTATCAGGTGCTACAGCTAGCCAGCTTGGTGATGCTGTGAGCCCCTGCGCTGCGCTTGTAATAAAAAAACCTCTTGCTTTTTGCATCAAGTCTCGGTCTCCGCTCGCTTTTCAGGGTCGTCGTCTCTCCCCTGGGCCCACCGTGGAATTATCTGCGGTCTAACAGGAGCACCGCCTTGCACTTGTTCCATTAGTCTCACTCTGGCCTTTATAATTGTTCCCATAGCTGAGCACCTGAAGCTCGATGCTTTTCCAGTGAATGACGGCACCTGGCCTTTCTCTGAATGCCTGATTAGTTTCCATTGGAATCACCTTGATCTTTGCGGCAGGCTCACCGGGACTCGCAGTGGACTTTCACTTTGGAGACATGGTCGTAAGGGTAAGCATAGACTCACAAAATCGAATGGAAAAGTTAAGACGAAAGCAATGCTGCACATAAACGACCGTATAACAATAAGATGAGCCGCTAGCGCACAGATGCTGCGCCAATGAACTGCTCACGCGATGCGGATTTGTTCACATGCACGGAAGAAACTGGTTCCCGAATTACCAATTTAATTATTTAATTATAAATTACCCTCATGGGGAGCCTTGGGAGCCTGTTCATAAGTAAGGAAGGCTGTTAAGTAGGGTTGTCCGTAACCTGGGGACTGCCTGTACTTGCTTTCAAATCCTTTCCTCAGGGTCTACATCTGTGAGAACCCAAGAGAAGGCAGCGTTAGAATTAGAAATAACCCAAATCATCATTATTCAAATAACATCTGCAGGAGGAAGAGGAGCCCAAATTGCCATCCCCTCCACAGGTTTTCACTGACATACATGTTTGGGAAAAATAGAGAAAAGAGAAAAGAGGAAAAATTGTTAATGCCATTTATACTTTCAAAAATGACAGGCATCAGCTTCATTAACAAACATTTCCTAAATAACATATCACTCCATGCAATTACCTAAGACTTTTGAACTAACACAAAAGTAAAGGTAAAAGATTACAATGCAAAGAGTTAAAGACAGAATCAGTAGTAAGATAATGTGATGGAAAAGCCTAATCTCTTTACATGGAATGGAAGAAAATCTATCATGTATTGTAGGTAGGGAAGTATTGTACCATTAGTGAAACAAAAAAGCAAATGTTTTCAC
>NW_012140524.1:1851091-1853074 GCF_000956105.1 Propithecus coquereli
AGACACCTTCGTGGAATAAGGTCCATGCCATGAGTGCTGTAACCAAAATTAAAAGATCCCGGTTTTTCTTTTTAGATTTTTGGTAGTGACAACACTAACCATTATGCCTCCCCTGAAAGTTCTCAATTCAAAGTCTGAAACATGAATATTTTCACATCAAAAAGAACTGATGTACCTGCCACTCTCTATCAAGTTTAAGAATTACCCTGCAAACACTGCACGGGTAAAGGCTGTCAGGACTAACAGAACCTAAGGAGGACCCAGTGGCACGCATCAGCCCTGGCTTAACACCCTGCCCAGAACCCAGCTGTGTCCTTGTGAACCCACGCGGCTCTGAAGGACCAGACATAACGCTTAAGTAATAAACGCAGATGGAGAAGGAAGGAAAGGCGATGGAAGGCAGGAGAGAAAGGCTGAAAGCCGAGGTTGTAAGAACGCCAAAGCGGCCCTCCCCAGTGCAGGAGGAAAACACCACTGCTGGTGAGTCGGCCCCACAAAGGCACTGGTTCCGCCACCACGGGCGTTCTGAACACCTGCAGTCACACTGTCCTTCCAGGAGAGGTGCCACCGAGGAGCAGCAGGTTTGTCAAAGCTCTGGTCCCACTCACAAGAACCTCCCAAAGCAAAGCAGCCCCCAGTGAGGTTCCAGGATCATACGAAAGGGATTTCAACTTCAACATTTTTTTCTGTTATTAGAAAAACTTTAAGTGAACATAACTAAATGTTAATGTTTGTTAATTCTGAATGGTAGGTATGTTGGTGTGTAAGGGCAAATAAAAATTTTAAATAAGAAGCTTAGGTCTTGTTAAAAATGAGGGAAGAGCCAGGTGCGGAGTCATGGGCTGTTGGGGTAGCTTTGAAATGTTGGGGTAGCCTAGAAATGTTGGGGTGGCCTGGGGATATTGCCGGCATAGGAATCTCTGTGGACATGACAGTCTGCATGAGTGTGGCCGTTTTCATAATGGTGAGGACGTTCCAAGGGCAGGAGGAACTGAAAACAGTTTTTCTCCCGGGGCAGAAAACTGCTCCAGGACTGCAATTAGGAACGTCTACCAACTTGGGAGGCTAAGGTCAGAGGATCATTCTAGCTCAAGAGTTAGAGGCTGCAGTGAGCTATGATCGTGCCGCTAAACTCCAATTTTCCAACCTGGAAAACTAGCCTAGCCGCAATCCCAAATTTATGGCCTTGTTTAGTTTTAGGCTAGAAATAGCTTTGCTGAGGTTAATGTATACCTGGATATCTTAATCTTTATAAGTAATTCTTAAAGCTTGCCTGTAGGACGTATACCCAGTTATTGTAATCTCTATGGAAATCTTTAGAACTTGCTTACTTGTGGGATATCTTTAGAACATGTTTGCTTGTATGATTTATGATGATGTTTTGTTCTTTGGATAAATAAATACGAGTGAGGAACTCCTCTAGGGACTCTTGGTCTGGAAGCCTTGAGTCCCCTGACTCCACTTTTTCTCCTCTATTGTCTCCTTTCTTATTCTTGCATGATGCCCTGTTTTCAGCCCTCTCGGCAATGGGCCTGTCATCCAGCTACTTGGGAGGCTGAGCCTGGGAGTTCCAGGCTGCAGTGCAATATGATCGTGCCTGTGAATAGCCACCGCACTCCAGCCTGGGTGACATAACAGACCCGAGCTCTAAGCAAACAAACAAAAACAAAAATAAAAAATGAGAAAAGAGGCCAGGCATAGTGGCTCACGCCTGTAATCCTAGCACTCTGGGAGGCTGAGGCAGGAGGATCACTTGAGCACAGGAGTTTGAGATTGCAGTGACCTAAAAGGACACCACTGCACTCTAGCAGGGGTGACAGAGTGAGACTCTATCTCAAAACAAAACAAAACAAAAAACCAGAGAGAGAAGAGACTACTTTTTTTTTTTTGAGACAGAGTCTCACTCTGTTGCCCTGGCTAGAGTGCCGTGGCGTCAGCCTAGCTCACAGCAACCTCAAACTCCTGGGCTCAAGCGATCCTCCT
>NW_012140524.1:1853369-1855797 GCF_000956105.1 Propithecus coquereli
CACATATAGCACATTTTTATGAAAAAATAACTATACTTTCCTAATGTCCTCCACCAAAATTTTCAGTGAAAAGAGAGGCATTGTTCCATATTTTTGCAAATCTCTTTGCTATCTTACCAACTAGAAGATAGCTGGATTTCCATATTTGTTAGAAGTTCAATCTGCGATGGTACTATATCCTATGTAGTTTCTGGAAAACTCCATTTTACATTCATGAGAGAATGAAAATGAAACAAGCAAATAGCGACAGTATTATTATGAAAATAATTTTGACTTTATGGAACCCCTGGAAGGATCTTGGGGATCTTAGGGTCCCTGAAAGAACTGTCACATTAAAGGGTACACACATCAGGGAAGCAGAGAACACATCTGTCCATCGAACGTGGTAACGCCATACAAGGTGGATGTTGAGGCACCCACAGTCCTTCTAGTCCTGGCCTTTTGCATCTTTCTAACCTGGGGAGCCATGTCACCATATTCTTATATGGAAGTGACACTCCCCTGTTAATTGAGAAGTCACCAGCACCTGTTGCTCATATTCCTCCTGTTGCTATTTATTGCCACTGCACATGCACCCTGTGCCCAAGGGCAGAGACTTTCCAGCTTCTGGAGCACAGAGGCTTGGGGGAGGGGCGAGAGAGTCAGCAACCAGTGGGGAGGTGCACAGGGACCTGACCAAGGCCCAGTCTTCAGAGCGTGACAAATTTTCACATGACTTAGGACCTAGCTGAACCTTGATCACTCAGTTGACCATGTTTTTTTATTAGGATCACTAAGAGAGAGTCCAGCTCCTCCATCAGTTCAGGACAAGACCTCGGGCAGAAAATACATGCAACGTACAGTCATTTCAGATCCAGGGAGATTTCCTCCTCTTTGCAAGGCACTTCATCTATTGTTCTGTTTTTAATCCAGGCTGGGCAAAAGGGACATTATGCTATTTGTATTCCATATTTTTACTGCAAAAAAGAGATTTTTTTTTTACAGTTTTTTTTTTTTTTTGGTAGAGACAGGGTTTTGTTATGTTGCCCAGGCTGGTCTCGAACTCCTGGGCTTTGTAATAGGCAGACAAGGCAAACAGGAAAACTCTGGTCCGCAAACATTTGGTAAGAGGCCAGAGTCCACCCCAGATATGAAAAAGGGATGTCTCGTGATTACTTACTGTGTTGATGATTATCTGCTAATGTAACAATGGCTAAATAATTAAAGCAGGTGGTCTAAGGCAGGTCCTAGGCCCGAACTAAGGGGGGAGCTAATTTTGCAATACCGCCCAGCTATATGGAGTTAAATTTTACAAATGCTTATTTAGGATGTAGGAAAATGTACTTTGTTCTAACCACTGGTATCTGCTTCTGTAACCCTGCTTGCTTTTACTTGTTTGTTAAGTATAGTTAATCAGATAAGGCTGGGAGGTCTTTGGAAGACTGGAAATGGTTCCCTAAGATGTTCCAAAATGTATGTTTAATTTTCTATATGGTGTGATGGTAAAGGGTATATAAGTGTTATAAACCTGGGCTCAGGGCCACACTCCAAGCTTGGTAAATTCCCTGCCGGAGGGTGTGCCACTGGCCAGCTAATAAAGACTCACAAAAAAATTGCAATCAGTCTTTTGTGGTCGAATTTCTCGCTCTGGTCCGTAACAGGCTCAAGCCATCCTCTCCCTTTGTCCTCCCAAAGTGCAGGGATTACAGGTGTGAGCCATTGAGCCTAGCCAAGAGAGACATTTTCTAATTCCAAAATTGCAAAAGTAAACAAAACACAACAATAAAAACCACAGTTGGAAGGAAGCACACCAAGTTCAGGATAGCAGTGACTTCAAAGGAGGAAGTCACATTGGGCTTGAAGAGGATACAAAAGGGTTTGTTTTTGTTTTTTTAACAGAAATTGACCTTTATTTGTTGTACTAAAGTCTGTTTAACTTTTGATACAAAGTAACATTTTAGTACAGAGAATCCCAGTCTGTCAGCTCTGTGCCTGTCTGTGCGCCCTGCACCCTCACAGTCCCATTCTGCCTGCAGCTCAGAAAAACAGCCCCTGGCTCCAGAGGGTGTGTCACTTAGTACCTTGAGAATAGTCTATAGTTTTTCTTAGTTGTCTGAGCTAGAAAAACTTGTATCTATAAAACAAAGGACAGCACTGAGGATTGAAACTTGTGTCTTTTTTGAACAACTGTGCAAGAAAATATATCCCTTCTTAATGTCAGTAATGGCTAAACTACAATCTAGTGTCTAGAATTACAAGGAATAAAATGAAACCAGAAATTTCTTGCTAGTAAAATGAAATGTTAGGAACAGTATTAAAATATAGATTGTAGTGACACTTACGCAGAGCCCAGTACAGTACCACACTACCTAGTATTAACAGGATGCACAGTTTTAAGGAGAAACAATATCGAATCTTCAGCCAGGCATATCCAAGCATCAGAAGTGCA
>NW_012140524.1:1857947-1891539 GCF_000956105.1 Propithecus coquereli
CCGAGACTACTTTTTCTTAAAGCATTTTCTTTGGAAAATTTGTCATTGTAAATTCTTTCTTTGCCTCTTTGAGATGTACGCAAATCTTTTTCAAAGCCTCTTGCCAGTCTTATAACCCAGGAATGTCTTTCTCAAGGATCTGAGATCTCTTTGAAATATAAACAGGGATGATAGTGGGAGGTAGGAGCCTAGCTTTGGTGGGCCTGTTGGTCCAAATGGTAGAACCACCTCCTCTCATGAAGACGTGAGAAGTTTATTTTTTCTTTGTGCAATACCAATTAACACAGATGGTCACCCTCAATTACTAGGTGCATTTAGGATGAACTATGAGTGACAAATAGTGCTGGCAAGTCCTCTTACTTGAGGACTAGTTATTGTTTATCTTGAGAACATAGATGTTAAGGGATGTGTCTGCTTAGCTATTAAAAGGGAGAGATTCTTCCTATTTTGCAGTCTCTTAGAGGACTGCCTGTGATGCACATCACATTCTGAGTAGTGCTTATTCAGTAATAAAACTGTTTTCTCTTTCTACTATCTTCATGGAGAGATTTACTGGGTTAGGAGAAGATTTTGTTTTTAAATCTATTTTCCCAAGTGGTGTTTGGTATACTATTCTCTGTGCTTTTTTTGTATTTGTTCAAATTACAAAGAAAAAGATATATTCAAGGACAACTTATGGAAAATGTTGTCTACTTTCCTGTAGTGTTATTTCCTATAAGAAAACTTCATTTTTTTCAGCAACTAAGGCTCTTTTCTCCATGGCCTTAATTTATTAAAGGGGTTTTTGCATTTAAATGTCTGCGAAACTGTTTACATTAAGACCTTAGTATTAAATGTGTTTTGAAAAATTAAGAGACTTAAGAAGTAGAGTTTTACATGTAAAACAGTACAATGGAATTCATAGAGGATTTCTTTTTTCCTGTTAAAATGTTTTAAAAATGCAGTGTAATTTAAATTTTAAAAAACAATACCTATTTCTCCTGCCAAATTTTAACTTCTCTAAGATCGTGGACATTGTCTTATTTACTGCTCTATCCTCTGCTCCTAACAGAGTGATGGGTACATAGAAAATGTCCAATAATTTTTTAGTTGAATTAATGAGAAAGTAGATATGTAAACTCTTATAACCAAGCCAGAACATGCCCTTGGTATCTGTGGGGATTGCCTCCAGGACCCCCCTCAAATACCAAAACACCAAAATGGCATAGAATTTGCATATAACCATGCATACCTTCCCGTATACTTTAAATCATCTCTGGATTACTATTAATACCTAATACAGCTGATTCTTCAACAACTTGGGGGTTAGGAGCACTGACACCCCACACCATGCAGTCAAAAATCCACATATAACTTTTGACTCCCCAAACTCTTAAATACTAAGTGTTGACCAGTAGCCTTACCAATAACAAACAGTCAATAAACATATATTTTGGATGTTATATGTATTACATACTGTATTCTTATAATAAAGTAAGCTAGAGAAAAGAAAATGTTATTAAGAAAATCTTGGCCGGGCCCGGTGGCTCACGCCTGTAAACCTAGCTCTCTGGGAGGCCGAGGCGGGCGGATTGTTTGAGCTCAGGAGTTCGAGACCAGCCTGAGCAAGAGCGAGACCCCGTCTCTACTAAAAAAATAGAAAGAAATTATCTGGACAACTAAAAAATATATAGAAAAAATTAGCTGGGCATGGTGGCGCATGCCTGTAGTCCCAGCTACTCGGGAGGCTGAGGCAGGAGGATCACTTGAGCCCAGGAGTTTGAGGTTGCTGTGAGCTAGGATGATGCCACGGCACTCTAGCCCGGGCAACACAGTGAGACACTGTCTCAAAAAAAAAAAAAAAAAAAAGAAAATCTTAAGGGGCTGGGTGAGGTGGTTCATGCATGTAATTCTAGCACTTGGGGAGCCTGAGTGGAGGATGGCTTGAGGCCAGAAGTTTGAGACCAGACTGGGCAACATAGTGAGATCCCATTCCTACAAAAAAATTTAAAAATTAGCCAGGCATTGTGGCATGTACCTGTAGTCCTAGCTACTCTGGAGGCTGAGCTGGGAGGATGGCTTGAGCACAGGAGTTGGAAGTTGCAATGAGCTGTGATGACACCACTGCACTTTAGGCTGGGGAACAGAGCAAAAAAAAAGGAAAATGGAAAGAAAAAGGAAGAGAAAGTATATTTCCTATTCATTAATTGGGAGTGAATCATCATACAAATCTTTACATCAAGTAGGCTGAGGAAGAGGAAGTGGAGGGGTTAGTGTTGCTGTCTCAGGGGTGGCAGAGGCTGAATTAAAGCCATGTATAAGTGGACCCGAGCAGTACAAACCTGTGTTGTTCAAGGGTCAACTGTACAATGTAGATGCTATGTAAATAGCTGTTATACTATGTTGTTTTTAAAATTTGTATTTTTCTTATTGTTGTATTGTTATTTTTTTCCTGAATATTTTTGATCCATTCATGGATCAGATCCATGGTTTATGGATCTGAGTTTGGGGAACCCATGGTATAATACAGAAGCCTGACTGTACTCTTCTTGGAATTAAACTTAAATAGTTAAGGATTAATATTTTTATTGGATTACACATTGACCCAATGAAAAAACAAAATGACTAAGTCATAAAACTAACAAAAGTATACCTACTTTTCATTATTGTATATAAAAGAGTTAGTTGTAGTTTTTTTAGCCTGTGCGTGTGTGTGTGTGTGTGTGTGTGTGTGTGTGTGTAGACACACTTCCCACTTCTGAGACATAACCAGGATTCTGTTAGGCTGGTGTTCTTTCTTGCTACAGTGAGTCTAATAAACACAGCTTTCCTTGATCGACAGGTTATTTTCTGGTAGTCGTTTTTTGGATTTGACAGTTGGCACCAATAGTGTCATTTTCAATCTTACTAATAATTATCTAAATTATGAAAAATCTTTTTTAAGCAGCTTTATTGAGGTATAATTCACAGCATCCAATTCACCCATTTAAGGTACACAATTCAATGATTCTTAGGATGTTCACAGTATTGTGCATCCATCATCACAATCAATATTTGAATAATCATCTCCAAAAGAAACCATGTACTCTTTGGCTGTCACCCCTCAATCATGCCACCAACCCCTTTCCCCAATAAACCCTAGGAAACCACTAATCTACTTTCTGTGTCTATGGGCTGGCCTGCTCTGTACATTTCACATAAATGGAATCAGACCATATGTAGTAAATGGAATCAGACAGTATATAGTACTTTGTGACTGCTCCTTTCTCTCTCCTCTCTCCTCTCTCCTCTCTCCTCTCTCTCTCTCTCTCTCTTTCCTTTTTTTTCCTTTTGAGACAGAGTCTTGCTCTGTCGCCCTGGCTAGGGCGCAGTGGCCTCATCATAGCTCACTGCAACCTCTTATCAGTCTTTTCAGTCTGGGAAGACACTGAGAAGAATCTGCATAACAAACCTCACTAAAACAACCCTGGTATTCCATTTGTTTTCTTTTTTTTTCAGTAGTAAAACATTTACTAGAGAGCAAGCAGAAAGGAATGCACATCTTAAAGAAACCTTCACAAAGTCACCAAATGCGAAGTTTGTATATTTCTTTCCCTTTTATCAACAAGACAGAACAAAAATCATCAAAATCATTCAGCAAAAGACTTCTACCACTGGGGCAAGTTAAAAAAAAATACAATGAAATAGAAGAAGACATTTAAAAAAAGCTGTTGATTTTTTTTTTTTTTTAAATTTTAAATTTAGCAATACCTCAGACCAGGAGCAACCCTGGAATCACATCCAGGATAATCTTCTTCCTTCAATCACAGTGGCTCTGGAAATCTTCAAAGGTCGGATCTGGAAGGCTGCTGCTTCCTCTACATGTCTCAGGGCAAGTTAAAAAAAAATACAATGAAATAGAAGAAGACATTTAAAAAAAGCTGTTGATTTTTTTTTTTTTTTTAATTTTAAATTTAGCAATACCTCAGACCAGGAGCAACCCTGGAATCACATCCAGGATAATCTTCTTCCTTCAATCACAGTGGCTCTGGAAATCTTCAAAGGTCGGATCTGGAAGGCTGCTGCTTCCTCTACATGTCTCAGGGCAGGATACAAACCTGGCTGTGGAACCTGAGCATCGACTCTCATTTAGAATCAGACATCTCCCTGCCCTGGCAAATGTCTAGAACCACCAAATTGCTTCCCAACAGTTCAGTGGGGTTTGCAGAAGCCAACTCCTAAAAAGGGGACTACCTGGCCACGCAGCGAAGAAAAGGAATTCAGTTTATATATATTTATAAGGTGACATCTTAGTAAAAAACATAAGCTACATATAATATAAACCTAGAGTGAATTTTGTGCCCTATGAGGCCCTTTCTCCCAAGGTATCAACTTACCCTCATGACAACTCACCTAGAGTCAAAAGAAGGTTCCCAGCTCTCACTGCTTCCAAGGACCAAAGCAGCTTCCCAAGAAGAAGGGCTAATATCTCCTGGCTCCAGCTCTCCACTGTGAACTAAAATAAAATTTTAAGGCTCACCCCGCCACTGGCTGATTGAATAGATCCCGTCTTGGCCAAGAGGATATCCCAAAACTAAACTGCCTACTGGGAGGAGGAAGGTCAGACATGCCTCATCATGCCCCTCCCTTCTTGGAGACATCCTTTGTAACCCGTTAACAGGCCTAAGGGTATACTAGACAAACCTGGAGGTCCTCAATTTACAGAATAAATATATGTCCAGTGGCTTGTCTCTGATAAACAGCTCCTTATGTTAAAACATTCTTTTCCATTAACACCCGTAAGGGCAGGCTCCCACAGTTTGCTGCCCTTGGAAGCCTAAAACCCCTTTTTTTTAATTTGAGGCAAACTGTCACTCCGCTGACCTGGTAGAGTGCAGTGGCATCATCTTAGCTCACTGCAACCTCAGACTCCTGGTCTCAGGCAATCTTCCTGCCTCAGCCTCCTGAGGAGCTGGGACTACAGGCCCTTGACACTGCACCGGGCTGAATTTTCTATTTTTTTGTAGAGTTGGGGTCTCACTCTTGCTCAGGCTGGTCTCGAACTCCTCGCCTCAAGTGATCCTCCTGCCTAGGCCTCCCAGAGTGCTGGGATTACTAATGTGAGCCATTGCTCCCCCACCTAAAACCTTCACCTTTGTCACTTTTCTACAGATTTATTGTTCTCTTATTAAGATGCTAAATAGACCACATTCTGATCACTCCTCACCACTGAATTTTTAGTACTTGTAGGCAAGCTATCTGTTTACCTGTTTATTTGGGTTTTGTCCATCTAATTTGTAGGATCCCAGCCAGATAACCTAGGAGGGTAGAGGAAAAAGGTTTTTTTTTTCTTCCTCCTCTACAATAGAATAATATATGTATAAGTACTTCATTTCTTTTGGCCTCCTGAAGGTTCACTGAAAAATCAACTTGCAAAAGGCTAATTAATTGGAAAAAACACATATAAATTTATTTAATGTGTATACACAAGAGCCTTCCGAATGAAGACCCAAAGATAGGAGGGAGTTTTCCATTTTTATGCTTGGGTAAAGTAGGGACAACTGTGTAGAAATACGACTGGACGAAGGGCACGATCTAATGCTAATAGACTGACTGGGGAAACCCAGCAAGGCCTGTCTATCTGGATTCTTCGTGGCCTCTCTGAGCAGCAGTCCTTCTTCCTGGGTGTGGAGCAGGGACCTCACTGGAATGGGGGTCTTATGGCCTAGGCCTACAGTCAAACAAGGTAGGTCAGATAATTTCTTTTTATGGCTAGTTTTTACACAGAAAGGCAGAGGGAAAGTTAGAGTATTATTTTTCAGTCTTAATGCTGGCTTTGGGGAAAAACAATTCTGGTTTCTATGATCTGCCTTGGGGAAGAGGGATTCTAGTTTGTATGATTAGCCTGGGGGAGAATGGGACTGAGAGACAGGAGGGCAGAAGAAGGTCAGAGAAAAACCTTTACTTCTGAGACCTTCATTCGGGGACGTTGTTTTGAGGCCCAACACAGGAGACTTTTCAGGATGGAAGCATATGGAATTAGAACCTTCTTACCCGTCTTCGGTTTCCTTCATCTGGGTGTGATAGCTGAAGAGTGAGTAGAAAGTTGATCAAGTGTAGGAGACATCTGTCTTAACTCATAACTCAAACATACACAAAGGAGCAGTGTGGGGCAGTGTTAGTCTCATTGCCTGTGTTCATAATCTGACCGCCACTTGCCACTGTGTGTCCTTGGGCAAATTATACAACCCTTCTTGGTCTTAGTGTCTTCAGCCAAAAGAGAGGATTATAATATAGGCTTGCTGGGAGAATTGTATTATACAGTGCAGTGCTTTGCAAAATGTGGGCATAAGGAAAAAGCTAGAAATCACATGAGAAAATATTGCTGGGGCTAGAAAACCGAGACCCCAAAATATAGCACATTGAACTTAAGAAGCCACAAGGTCTCTCTGACACCACCCCCCAGAATAAGCACAGGCCTTTATCTGCCTAAGATCCAGACCCACCAAGGAGAATATTGTTTTTTCTTCCCCTCCCTGTAAGACCAAGAATGTAACCACGGTTACTGAAAGTTTGGCACTTATCCCCAAGGCTGAATGAAGAACGAGGGCAAATGATGCGAGGAGAGGGAAAGAGGAGTTTATTAACTTGCTGGCAAATGAGGAGTATGGCAGACTCTCTTCTTAAAAGTACCACAGTCCTCCCTAAAGCAGAATTAGAGCTTTTAAGGGGTGGTGGTGGTTTCAGCTTCAGGGTATTGGTGTTTAACTATAGTTGATGGTCCTCCTTGACCCCCATCTCCAGGGAAGACTCTCTCTTGACCTCTGCCCAGTATGGTGCAAAGAACAAAGAACACTCCCCTGCCCTTCTGATTACTGGCTTTGGGCAGCAATGCAGGTTTTAATTCCCAAGAGTGTGGAGGGGTGGGGTTAAAGGGGCAGCTCATAAAACATTTTACCTTTTAGGGTGTTCCCTCTGTTACAACCACACCTGGAATGACCCTTTCACTGTGGAAGGGAACTATTTACAAGCCAATCTCTGTTCCTGGATCCATTCCTTCTCCCTAGCAATCCCTTCAGCAGAATTTCTCCTCTCCGTGCTCCTGTAACCTGTTTTGCCAGGATGGTATATACGCTTCTGAACCCTGTTGGGGGGTGGGTAACCACTCAGTTATTTTCTCCATGTACATGTCAGATAAATTTGTATGCTTTTTCTCAATCTGCCTTTTGTGAATTGATTTTTCAGTGAACTTTCAGAGGGCAGAGGGGGAGCTTCCCTTGGCCCCCACAGTATCTTTCAATTCTCTTGAATTTCATGCAGTGAAATCAAGAGTCTTGGTTTATGCCAACATGGCTCTTCTTTAACATCTCTCTAAAACACTCCAAAGAGAGCAGGTAATCACCTGCCTAAATTTTTAAAATAACATTTGCTTTAGTGGTTATTAATTTGAATAACCTTATTACTCACTCCACCCTCCTGAGGCTCCTTAACCCAGAATTCAGCCTCACTGCCTAGGCTTCAGGCCAGGCTCAAGGACAAGAAGTCATTTAGATTCTTTTTTCTATCTTCTGCCTCTTTAAACATAGATAAAATTGCCCTTGGTCCCAGAAGTAAACAAAATCAAACTATAAAGTGAATACAGCTCTGCAGCCAGAGTGTTCCCCTGACTTAGCAGAAAACTGAAAGAAGGGAACAGAGATGTGGATGGGGAATGTAAGCAACCAAATACTTTTCATTTTCTACAAGTGGGAAAGCATCCAAATGGTGCAAACATGCAGTTGAGTGTTTTCATTTTCATTGACGTTGCTGATATTGTGGAACGAGGAACAAGCTAAGACTGATGTTGTGGAACTGCAACAGCCAAAACTCCTGGTTTTCTGTGGCCCAGGTTACTTGCTCTTGTGTCCTCCCTCTTCCAGCTTTCCCAGAGAAATAGCTTCTACTTTGGGCCTTACTTCCGGGAGAGGGAATGAGCTCACCTCTTAATGGATGGGGTGCTCCTAATGGGGTGCAGCCCAGACAAAACATTTTTTTGTTTGTTCCAGTTTTATCTTAAATTTCTGAGTAGATTTGCATTTTGTTCTAACATACACTCCTACTTGTTTCCATTTTAAATGTATTTACTTTCAGGAAAATTTTCCCCCAACTTTATTACGATATAATTGTCAAACTGTACATCATCATGATTTGGTATAGTTGTGAAATGATTACCATGATCAAGCTAATTCACATATCTATCACCTCACAGAGCTACCTTTCGTGCGTGTGTGTAGTAAGAACACATAAGATCACTCTTAGTAAATTTCAAACATACAGTATTGTTAACTATACTTACCACGGTGGCTTGCGCCTGTAATCCTAGCACTCTGGGAGGCCGAGGTGGGAGGATCGCCTGACGTCAAGAGTTCAAGACCAGCCTAAGCAACATAGTGAAACCCTGTCTCTACTAAAAATAGAAAAATGAGTTGGGTATGGTGCCATGTGCCTGTAGTCCCAGCTACTCGGGAGGCTGAGGCAGGAGGATTGCTTGGGCCCAAGAATTTGAGGTTGCATTGAGCTATGATCATGCCACTGCCCTCATGCCTGTGCAACAAAGTCAGACCCTGTCTCCAAAAAAAAGTTGAAAGTTTAGAAAGTAAAAGTTACTGTGAGCTAAATTTATTATTTAAATTTAATAAATTCAGTGTAATCTAAGGGTAGTGTTTATAAAGTCTATAGTAATGTATAGTACTGTCCTGGGCCTTCACATTCACTCACTCACAACTCCCAGTCCTCCAAACTCCACTCACAGTTAAGTGCCCTATACAGGTGTACCGTTTTATCATTTATACTGTATTTTTACAGTACCTTCTCTGTTTAGATACACAAATACCATTGAGTATTCAACACAGTAACATGCTATACAGGGTTGTGGCCTAGAAACATTGGGCCACACAATTTAGCCCAGGTACATAGCAGGCTATACAGGTTGATTATCCCTTATTAGAAATGCTCGGGACCAGAAGTGTTTCAGATTTTCAGGTTTTTTCAGATTTTGGAATATCTGCAGTGTATTTACCAATTGAGCATCCCTAATCCAAAGGTCCAAAGTCTAAAGTCCAATATTCTCTTTTTTTTTTTGAGACAGAGTCTGGCTCTGTTGCCCTGGCTAGAGTGCCGTGGCGTCAGCCTCAAACTCCTGGGCTCAAGCGATCCTCCTGCCTCAGCCTCCCGAGGAGTAGCTGGGACTACAGGCTTGTGCCACCATGCCCGGCTGATTTTTTCTATATATTTCTAGTTGTCCGATTAATTTCTTTCTATTTTTAGTAGAGACGGGGTCTCGCTCTTGCTCAGGCTGCTCTCAAACTCCTGACCTTGAGCGATCCACCCCCCTCGGCCTCCCAGAGTGTTAGGATTACAGGCGTGAGCCACCGCGCCCAGCCTCAAATATTCTCTTGAAGAGAACCTCAAATAAAAATTTTCACTTGGTAACACCAGTAGTTAGTCTTGAGCTTTTCTCATCTAGATGTGCATAGGCAAGAGTGTTATGTCAGTGCTCAGAGTTTCAGATTGTGGAACATTTTGTATTTTCAGATTTCGGATGCTCAACCTGTACGATCTAGGTTGGTGTAAGTACACTCTTTGACGTCCTCGCAAGGATGAAATCACCTAGGAACACATTTCACTCCCTGTCACTAAGCAACACATAACTGTTACAATATGAAAGCTGAAACCACAAGGAACTGCATTGTTCTATTAAAATTCATTGGTCTACTTTGCACTTTGAATATAATGAATGCACTTTTTATCTTGCCTTCCCTGCTTTCTTGCAATTTCCTAAACCCAGGAAAAAGTCTATCTTCTCATCTGAATGCATTCTAAAAATATCTACTGTGACATCCAACAAACTGACATTTCAACTTATAAAAATACCTTTTCAAAACATGTCCTATTGCAAGGATAGGAAACCAAAAAAAAAAACAAGCCATGAAGATCTCAAATTAGTTTTTTTAAAAAATAAATGTTTATTTCAAGTATGAAAAGTAATGTTAAAACATTATCCAAAAATTGTATTCAGTTTAACAAGTATAAAACAAGACTTCTGAAAAAAAGTTTACAATTAGGTATAAAATACTTAAGAATATAATCTGACATTCACAGTGGGCAGTTTTGAAAAATAAGTTTTGCTAATGTTGCTTAAAAACAAAAATATATGTACAGTCCCAGTTAAATAAACGAGTCCCTAACTGAGAAACAATCCTCCCTTAAGGTGGATAGTCAGCATTTCAAAATTAGGTCTGTATAAAGTGTTCTTCTTAAAATAACGGTAAACTTGGTTCAATAATGTAGAAGTTCAAATACCTTATGGCTTCCCTGCCAAATACTATCTATATCTTATGTCTGCTTACCCACAAAGTTCTCAAGCCATTTTAATTAAGCAATTTCAATGGAATACATAACCTAAGTGGGACCAAACTCTCTCTGACAGAGAAATCTTTATCGTGGCAGCTCTGAGTTACTTCCAGCAAAGTATTCTGAACAGAAAATGACAGAAATTTCCCAGTGGCAACTACAGAACCACATCTTGTAATTACTTTATAGGACTGCTACCAAGGCTTCTGCTTCTCTTCTCCAGGTACATCTGTTTGTAGGTTTGAAACATTGCTTTTGAATCTTTTACTGGGTTTTGTAGCATCTCAAATCCATCTACACTGAAGCTTCTCTTGGACGGTCTTGAATTAACATTGTTATCTAAGGGAAACAAAAATTTTATTTATTACTCTCAATGTTGAGTGTGACCAATATATCATCAATGAAAATTCGGAAGGAAAATGTGCATTCATCGGTGGGATAAAATTTAGGGTAATGGCCAGGCACGGTGGCTCATGCCTATAATCCTAGCACTTTGGGAGGCCAAAATGGGAGGATCACTTGAGGCCAGGAGTTGGAGACCAGCCTGAGCAAGACCGAGACCCCATCTCTACAAAAAACAGAAAAATTAGCCAGGTGTGGTGGTGTGCATCTGTAATCCCAGCTACTCGGGAAGCTGAGGCAGGCGGATTGCCTGAGCCCAGGAGTTTGAGCTTGCAGTGAGCTATGAAGACGCCACTGCACTCTAGCCTGGCCAACAGAGTGAGACCGCCCCAGGAAAAAAAAACTGGGCAAGTAGTTAAGCAAAAGTCTGGCAAACGATAGCTCTTTACCCATAGAATGAAGTTATATACACATGGTATCTTGCCTTTCCTTTGGAGAGTATTTTCTACTCTCACCGGTGTTACCACTGCCCAGGGCTGCTCTGCTCTACCTTTGCCCTTGCTCCATAAAATCCATCATTTGCACATTATGAATGTGACCTTTTTAACAGCTATCTAAATTAGCAACACAAAGAGCAACCAGACAGTCCCGAAAAGTGAATGATAAGGATAGTTTTAATATTCTGGCCTTGTCATGTATGAGTTATTCTAAAACACGAAAACACAATTGTACTTTTCTGTTTCTTCAAATCATGTCAGCATTGCATTAGCCTTAGTATCTTTTTTGGATAGACCTAGCTTTTCCCACTTCTGTGCAGTGTCTAGATGTGCCTCAACCTCAGTGCTCTTTCCCTATTCAGAATACCTACACAGATGCTCAACTTGCAACAGGGTTATGACCTGATAAATCCATCATAAACTGAAGACATTCAAGTTGAAAATGTATTTGAAGACACCTAACCTACTGAACATAACTTAGCCAGCCTACCTTAAACATGCTCAGAACTTACACTAGCCTATAGTTGGGCAAAATCATTTAACACAAGGTCTATTTCATAATAAAGTGGTGAATATCTCATGTAACTTACTGAACACTGTACCGAAAGTGAAACAGAACAGTTGTATAGTTTACTCGAGCTATGGCTTCTACAGAATGTGCTCTCACTTTCACACTTCTGTAAGGTCAAGGACCACCTGTACCTTTCATTCCTAATGTAGCCATCTCTTGCTGGATAATAGTCTTGTTTTTCATCCTCCTGCCTGAGTGGGTCAAGTATTCTGTCTTCTTAATTCTTTGTTCCAAATTCTTCCAGTAATGCTAATGCCCAAGGTGGGTCTCTAACTTGCTTTCCAAGGGATTCTTGTTACTTTCTCGTCTCTTTACTTCACCCTGATGATTTCACTGACTCTGTGTGCACTCCAACCTTTGCTACCAAATTCAGATATACACTTATCTTAAGTGTTTCTTTATACCTGTTTGGGAGCTCATGGCATTCGTTTTCATCTCACTTTATAGCTGGTTCATTCTTCTCCAGTCTCTTCACCTTAGGTCTATGTTTCACTCTTTCCCAGAGCTGTTCTCCACAGCTAGTTCTATTTGCCCCAACAGGTCTTTGAATACCCATGTAGCACCCACCTGATTTTTCTTTCCCCTTTCTTTTCACCTATTTGAGTCTCATCATACTTTGACAGAGTTCTGTAACTTACTCTTGGTTTGTCTTACCCTGCTTCAGATCTTACTGTATTTGTGCCCTGGCTTGTATTTTTTCATCATGGTTCTGAGTATTTCAGGCCCACGTTCACTATGTGTTGCTGGTCCCGCTGTGGCTGTCTTTACGGCTGTCATTTGGCTTGTGCTTATCTCTGAGCCTCTTTGGTCAATCTGTGTATCTGCCTTTGGAATATTTTCAGCCTGATTCCAAACATGCCTCTCACTCTCTCTTCGAGGTAATGTGTACATCTCTCCTGTTTCCAAGGACCTTTCTTGCCCCGATCACTGTGCCTGTTTGCATCATTCTTGTTTTTGGCTTTCTGTATTCCAACCTGAGGGCTACTGTTTTTTCACTTTCAGACCTCTCACTGCTCTTTTCCTCCCCACCCCCACCATAGGTTGTTTACCTGTTCTGAATAGGGTATGTTTCTTCTTTCTTTGATTCAACTTGGTTTTTTCCTGTATGCATGTTTCAATGTATACTTGACTCAATTTCTACATGCCTGCTTATGTATTGTTTTACGCTTTCTTCACACACTTTGCCAAGTCTCCCCTTTTTAAAAAAATAAAGTACTTCATTCCACTAATTAAATTGAATACTGAAAGCTCTAGTTTTTCTGGTTGGCCCTCAGCCCAAAGCCCTTCCCAGCAAAAAAATTCAGCTAGGATCACCCTCTCACTATCAAAATACAGTCAGCCTTATGTGACTGCAGGTTATAATGAGCCTTATAACCGGAGAAACCTAAAATATTTGCTGTCTGGTCCTGTACAGGAAAAACATGCAAACCCTTTATCTAATTCATTGTGCTGAGGATTATTTTCTTGATGAAAGGAAATTAATCTCAGATTCCCAGTCCACAGCATGACAGAGAAAATAGGAGAATGTCCTCCTACCACTCATAAACATTGAATGAATGAAAAAAAGAACATGGATGAAATCATACTTTATAACAGTATCATAATCATAATCCAACTTACATACACCAGATAGAAAGTAAAATTAAAACTTAAACAGTTGATGACTTTACCTGTTTCTTCAGTGTCCTCCAGCATCCTCTTCTTCACAGTTACGCATTTTAACCAGTCTTCTTTTGTACTTTTTATTCCTGAAACTATTTAAATATTCATTTTCAGATCTCTAGATATTGCTATTTATCTCTGTTAGTACTATAATAAAGGAAAGTCATGTAAGCCTAAATTAGGTTTTGGAAGGCCCACATACAACATAACCCTAAGAAAAAGCCTAGAAAAATGTTTCATCTTCAAGTTCATGTTCACTATGTAATTATGCTCCCCCTACCTGAGCTGAACATCAACACTCCTGAAGATATTTAAGGTCCCACAGATATAAAGTCACTTACATGCCCTCATCCACTTCCAAATACTCCGATTATACCCACACCTCATATTCTAAGGATCCAAATGAAAGGACCTATTGACATCACCAGTTTTACAAAATGAATTTTGTACTCTATTTAATCACATAGCTCTATCACCTTCCAAGAAAATGTACCCTGTTTATGCTATAACTTTATGCATCTCAACAAATATAGTTGGAAGAGCAAAGACTACGATTTCCATTTCCATCTGATTTTCTCAGCACAATGCACTATATATACATACATATATATGTATACACACACCCACACCCATATATATAATATATATATGTATATATATTTGGTTATTAAGCATGAAATGTCCGATTTCCTTAAGTACTAAGTTTGACAATTGATCTCTCTCATGGTTCACTTTGACACTTCTTGTTTTATTTTTATTGAGAAGGTACGTCCTCATTCTTTCAAACACATGGTTTGGCTTGTGGTTATCTTTCAAACTTTTTTTTAGAGCAATTTTTGTGAAACCATGGCTAAGTCAAAAATCCACGTTATTTTGAAATATGAATCCGTCATGGAACCATGCTATCCAGACCACTCAAAATATCAACAAAGTGTTTGGGAAGGATGTGGCTAATGAACACATAGTATGTCAGCAGCTTCAGAAGTTCCGTTCTGGTGATTTTAATCTTGAAAATGAGCCACGTGGACAACCTGAAACCAAAGTGGTTAATGATGAGCTGAAAGCTGTAGTGGAAGCGAATCCATCTTAACCTATGCGTGAATTAGCAGCAAGGTCTGACACTACTATTCCAATGATATTGGACCACTTGAAACAAATCAGCAAAGAAGCTGGATAGATGAGTTTCACATATATTAAAAAAGTGTCAGAAGAGAAATCGTCTCAAAGTTTGCCTTTCTTTGCTGTCACAACATAAAGGCAAGCCATTTGTACATTGTATTTCATGTTGTGATGAAAAATGGCTTCTTTTTGACAATCACAAGCATTTGGCACAACGGTTAGATAAAGATGAACTTCTGAAACACAGTCCAAAACCGAATATTCACCCAAAAAAGCTAATGGTGTCTGTTTGATGGTCCAGCACTACAGCTTCATGATACCTGGTCAATCGATTACAGTGGATGTCTATTCCAACCAACTGGACGAAATGATGAGGATGCTTGTGGTTAAGCAGCCAAGACTGGTCAATGGAGACAGGCCGATCCTCTTGTGAGATGAAGCTCAACCACATGTCGCACAAACTACGCTGCTTGAACTACAGAGGCTAGACTTGGAAACTCTTTGTCATGCACTGCATTTACCAGACTTTGCACCAAATGACTACTACTTATTTTTTCCAGCCTTTGGATCTCTTCTTAGAAGAAAAAATATTCAATTCTCAACAAGCTGTGGCGATTTCATTGCCACTGGCTCTCCAGGCTTCTTAAACAAGCTACCATTAAGATGGCAAAACTGTGTCAACAGTTTAGGCACATACTCTGATTAATTGTACTGCTTCTTGTTTGAGATAGAATAAACTAAACTTTTGATTCGAAATTGGACATTTCATATTTAATGACCTAATAATATCCACAATCCCTAAATATTCCCTTACTACTACAAAGAATTAGTCATCTATTTTCTCATTCATTTCTGTACTACATTAAGAGGTCTACCATTAAGCTACCTAAGACATGCCACCCTGGCTTTAGAGATATAACTTAACAATGGATAATACAGCTTTCATGGCCCTCCCATTTCATCAGTAGACTAGATGTTTCCATTTTAACTGGTGATAACACAGTCATCGACTATTTCAAAGATGGTAATAAATCGACCCATTTCCCATATGAACAAAAAGATTTCACTATCAATCGTTACATATTCCCTAATACTTAGAACAAAATTTCCAAATTCACAGGGCTTTAAAATTACAAGTCCAAAGGAGAATTAACAAAACAAAGACTCTTAGAACAATGTATACTTGACACTTTTCAAACTTGTCACAAGGAACATGGAATGTTTTAAACAATACAGCCTTTTTGGTACATACTGAAGTATTTGTAGTTGGCAAACCTTCCAGTTTTATATAGCTCATTATCACCAATTTACTACAATTTATAATAAGATGGCGATAAATATAAAACTAAATATTGCCCAATAAACACTGACTGAGAAAAACAAATACCAGGCAATGGAGTAACAAATCAAAACCTTTCCCAGCTACCCAGATAGCATGAGAGGCATCAGCCCAAATATCGATCTACAACTCTTTTACAATGTTGTAGACACCATCGTGAAAATCATACTGAACCTTGCACAGCAGCTTGCTCCTTCCTAGGACGAGGCTTTAGATCCTTTTTGTCTTCAACAGAGTTTGCATTCTTTAACAGCACATCTGGACACAATTTAAACTGCAGCATGCCTGGTTTTTCTGTAGTATCTTTCACAGGTAAAAGGGTCTTAGGTTTATTTTCCTGTGTCTTCTCTTTATTTTTATTAAGCTTCTTAGGTGAATTATCTAATTTGGTGAGGCAAATGCTTTCACGTTCAGTGCATTTAAATGCAACTCTGTTCAGGTATGATTTCCTTTGTTCCTTTGCTTGCAGAGGCATTTGGCCAAACTGAACTTCATTGCTTATACTGGCTAATTTTTTGCCTAATTTGGCCTTATCAATCCACATTTTGTCAGGCTGCTTTCCACCAACTGCTCCTTTAACATTCCTTGAAACGTTGGATGTTTTAGACTCCTCGGAATGGTGGACTTTGAGGTTTTTACCATGGCTTGTAAAAATATTTAATGATTCTTTAGAGGTCTGTACACTGATACTGTGTCTCTCATTTGATTTCTCACAACTTCCAACTTGCACAGAAAGCTTACCAGATCTCAGGTGTTCAGAACTGCATGGTACATTTTTCACATGGGTTCTCTTTGATGCTTTATTACTCATCGCTTCTTTATGCTTCTGCCTTTGAAAATACTCCTTCACAGTTAGAACTCTACTACCTTTAGATGAACTAGCCGTCGGGTCTGAGGACTTAGTATTTGACACAGTCTTTTCTTTAACACTGGATCTTTCATTTGGGTTTGACAAAAAATCACATAATTTGAGTGTGCCTCCCACGGTTTTATTCTGCTCTTGTTTATCATGTTTCTTTTTCTTTACCTCCATGTCTAGTATGCTCCCTTGGTCTAACTTCCTTTTTTCCAGATGTTTTTGTCTGAAGCCACCTGCTTTAAATTTTAACTTTTTCTTTTCTGGTGATACTAACTGTACTGAAGAACTATTCTTCTTATACAGATCTTTATTTATGGATAAAACTGTTTTTGCTTTTAGTGGGCGTAAGTTTTGTGTTACATGTTTCTTCTGCAAGCTTTCTTGAGAAGTTTGTTCATAAAATGCTGTTTTATTACTGGAGTGAAAGGTTACCTCATGAAATCTCAGGGTTTTTTTTTCATGATTTTGCAAGGAGACTACTTTATCACATTTAGAGGAAAATGGACCAGTTAATTCTTGTTCTGTCCTTAGAAGGCTATTATGTTTTGTTTTGGATGTATCTTTTATATTGTTGCTTTGTAGTTCAGGAAAATGATTTTTCTCATCCGTAAGAGTCAGAGGAGTCTTTGGATTATTTGAAGGACTATTAAGTTCAACAATAGAGACATCTCGAGCAGAGGTTCTCTGCCCTTGTTTACCACTGTTGGTCTTCAAAGGAGAACACTGTGCTTTCCCTTTCTCTTCTTTTGAAGTAGAGTTACTGGTGGAATTACACTGACACTGGGGTACTCCTTCATAAACCATAGACAGCCAACCCAATGCACAGCAACGGACATCGTCTTTCTCTGAGTCCACTGTTGGAGAATCACAATTTTCTCCTTTTGTAGGTGCTTGGGTGTCACTCTGGCCACTTACTTCTGCAGTAGGCTTTTCTTTTTGAGGTTCTGCCAATTTGTCTACATCACAGGGTTGATCATCCTGTTCAGGAAATAATTCTTTCATTTGCTCTGAGTTTAAAATTGTAATTTGTATTTGATCTGTTGAGTCTTTGGAGTCACAACTGGATTTACCACCAGTTTGATCTTCTGAGATCTGATTGGTCATCTGTTGGCCCACAGAACCTTCATGTCTGTTTATAGCTTCAATGCCATAGGGAAACTCTCTTAACAGTTCTGACAGCTGATCATGTAGGTATAAGGCAGATGTCTTATCATTATCAATCTCATTTCTTGCAGGCTCTTGGGCAGTATAATTGCTGGATACATCAATTTCCTGAGAGTAAATGTCCTGCTGACCAGCAGCTGATGAACACATATTATTAGCTGTGCCTTCTTTCTCCACGGTTTGTGCCACATTGCTTTCCTCTAGAGCACCTCTATTTGCTTCAGCATTATTAAAAGATGACGACTCTGGAGGTTGCTCTGACTTTGACAGATCAGTTATTTTATGGGAAACATCTGTGCACTGTACTAATTTATCTTTTTGAAAATCAAAGTCTTTATTTTCAGTGATGTTATCTATTTGCTCTTTTTGTTCTCCATTACTAATCCCTTTCTGATTGGGTAGAGGTTTTTGTGGCTCAACCTTTTTCATAGGTAGAGAGTTGAATATCTTTGCTATTTGGGAATTGTAAGATACATCACCTTCGACAAGAGAACAAATACTGTCAATCTGTAATATATCACTACTCACAATAGTATTATCTCCTGATTCATACAAGGTTTGTTTATCACTCACAACAGAATGGATTTCTGGTTCTGAATTGTTATACTTTCCTTGATTGACGTCAGGTGTGCCTTCTGAATTACCGTTAGTTGACTCATTCTCCTTTTCCTTCTGAGTTAGTGGGAAAATCTTGGTTGATGTTATAGTACTTGCTACTGGTCCATTAACATCAACTTTCAAAGCAGCACTTACTGACGTATTTTCTGCCAATTGGTTTTGCAAGCTACAAACACTGCCTTCTTTAATAACTGGATATACCGTTTCAGGTAAAGCTTCAGGTGTTATTCCTTTGACAGACAATGTTTTGACATCTGAAAGAATTAAGGGTGATACTACAGCAATCTGAAGTTCTGTTCCCTTTGTTATAGTTGTACCTGAAGACTCATAATTCTGTACTACCATTGACAAAGCTGTTTCTTGTGAGGGATTAACTATTTTATCCTGAGAATTTCCCACAACTGAACAAAGACTCTTAACACAGACATCTTTAGGCTTTGAAATTCCAACTGCTGTTCTGTTTGTTCTTGACTCATTACACTGTTTTTCTTCTGTAGTTTCTGAAGGTTTCTTTTTCCACAGAGAAAGACACGTTGCCAGCAATTCCATGGAATAATTACTGTCACTTTCAGCAAGCATTCCTTTTGTTGAGGATTCATGCTTGATGCAATTAGAGTTGTCTGAAATCCTGGCACTTACATTAGAAGTACTTGATGTCTCTGTAGTTTTCAAGGTCAGTTGGTTACCAGTGATTTGAGTATTCAGATTCATTTCACAACTGTCTACTTTAGAATCCTGAATAGTTTTACTAGCATCTTTTAAGAATTTCTTCTCAATGTTATCTCCTTGTGTAAGCAAATTAAGAAGTAGCCTATTTTTATTTAGAAGTTTTGAAGCATATTCCTCAAAGGATGTAGACTGCGGAACAGATGTTGTCTCACAAATTGCTGGCAGATTCAGTTCAACTTGGACAGAATTTTCTGATGAAAGCTCAGTGTCATTCAATGTTGCCTGGGTCATCTCAACAGTTGATGTCTTTGAAGACGTTGGAACTTTCCAATCATGACACTGGTCTGACATTGGCAACTTTTCTGAACAGACAGAATTTAGTACAACAGAACTGACTTGGTTAAACTTTCTGCAATTGATTTCTTGAATGTTGGAATTTAATGCACAGTGTGTTTTACTTGTTTCTGTAGATTCTGCTATTGTTGATGACTGTCCCTCTGCAATCTCTGGAGTTACTGGGGTTATTTGTAGTCCAGACTGAATTTTAGCAGTTTGTTCTTTCAGGGACAATTCAGAATTTTGAGCTGGTTGACTATAAGAGGTATTAGTCATTTTAATACAACCTGCTGCCATCAAAAGATTTTTATTAATTTTAATTTTCCTTGCAAGTTCTGAAAACTTCCTTTTTATTTCTACTAATGTTTTAATATCTCTCACTAGCTTTTCTTTTGTGACACTTGTATCCAGTAATTGATTTGAAGTTGGATTACAAAAATCCATTCTTTTCTCTTGATTATTTTGAGCAAGAGTCTGAACAGCATCCACAGATCTAATTGGTTCATTAAAAGGCTGTTTGACATTGGCATTTACTTTCACATTACAGAAATTTCCAATTGCGCTGACATTTTCATTAGGGTTTTGCCACTGCTGTTGAAAGCCTCTGTAAGAGTCCATCCTTATTTCAGATGAGTGCATTTTCTGACTCTGAGGAACTTCCACAGACACGTGTTTAAGAACATCCTGAGCACTTTGCAAAGGCTGGCTTCTGTATCTACAGTCATAAGGAGGAGGAGGAGGAGGAGGAGGGAGTCTTTTGTCAAGTTGAGTGGCATATTGCTGAGAGGGTACAGCTGCAGTCTCCTTTGACTGTAAAGTCAGGGAAGAATTTGGAAGCTGACTATTTTTAAGTTGTAATGACGTAGATGGCATAGGGTTTCGTTTCTGAATATTAGGATCTTGCAAAAGTTTTTGTGGCGCATAACAGTATTGCTTGGGAAGTGGTCTGTAATCTGGATAAGTCAGTCCATTAGATGCATACTGTTGTGCCCAGTCAACCTTTCGCTCCAAAAAAGATTGGTTAAGTCCCTGATTCCCTTGGTAAGTTATAGGAACTCTTACAGAATTGGAAGGGATCATTTGCAGTTGCAAAGAATAGGTATCTGATGTTACAAGTTGACTCTGTGGTGCATGTATATTGGGTATATTAGTTGCAAAATCAGCTTGATGAGATACAGCTGCCCCTGTATGAGAAAGCACAGGATTTCTCATTGTTGAGTTCAACCATACATTCTGTGTAACTCCTGAAGACATTTGTAAATTGTGACTTAGTTGTTTGGGTCCTTTAACATTTCCAAATGTTACTCTTTCTAATGCAGTTTGTGAGGCCACAACTGTCCCATTATTTATATCAGAAACAGGGATCTGTTGAGGATAATTTTGGATATTCAGGAGTGGCTGTGGTACTGGATTTGAATTATTGGGATACATGCACGCTTCTTGGTTATTTCCAGGACAGCCGAAAGAGCTATGAGATGTTGTGGTAAATTGGTTTATTAAAGACTGCTGCAAAAAAGACGATTGGCTTTTAGGATACTGTGGTGGTAATGTAGCACTCTCTGGTTCTGCATTCCAATTCATTGTTGAGTTGATATAGTAGCAGTGTATTAAAAGTCAGTTGTTCTGAATGTCAGAAATCTGTAAGAAATAAAGATCATTTATTAAAACACTGCTTTGCCTAGATAAAATTTCTAAGAAAATCAGTAGCTGACTGTATCAATCATAATTAGTGAAACTTCAGACTAGACAAGCCCCATCTTTAATTTAGGAAGAGGTATAGCAATGGGGGATGTAATAATGTAAGGCAAATGTCAATGAAATTTCTGGAGTATTTAACAGAAGTTCATTCTACACAATACAGCTAGCATTTTATTTGTTACATTTAATGCATGGACTGTCACACTAGAAAAAAAATTTTTCCTTGGGGCCACGGTGTTTTATTATGAAAATAGAATAAAAACTTCAAAAACAAAATGATTCTTTTTAATTTAATGAAAAACTTGTTATTTTTTACTGTTTTCTGTGCATGAGTTATATGAAACTTGAAAAATAGTTCACGTGGCTCCCAAGGTAAAGAGACATGTGAGTTACGTGTGCTTCACGAGGCTCTGGGCTCAAAACTAGCTTCAGTTAAATACAACTCACATGGTAGTTAATGTGTTAAATGCCAATCAGTTTGCTCTTATTTTAACAAGCTCTTTATTCTAAATAATCCATGCTCACTATGAATAAAAAATAAAAAAAGCTCAAACATATAGTAAAAAAGTTCTTACTGTCCATCCCCAATGTCTAAACTCCCCAGGGATATGCAATGTTACCTTATAGCCTATGAAAATTTCTAGGCACAAACTGACTCTAATTCATAAATAAAACGTCTTTTAAAACAAAACTGGAATCTACCAAACACATTGTCTAAAATTTGCCTTTTTTCCATTTATTATACCTAGTATATTTTATTTCACTACATATATACCTACCATCTACCTCATTGCCTGAACAGCATTCCACTTTATGGATATACCACCTGTAATATACTAAGAAATACATTTGGTCTTTGTCCCTGGTTCCTGGCGCAAAGCTTAATATCACAAAAATCAAATACTTAGAAAATGAAGGATGTATACAAGATCTCTGATTAAAATGAACAAAAACCTGAGCTCAGTTAACTGTATTTAAATGGCAAAATTTTTGCAAAGTACTAAATTTTATTAATATCAGAAATGCAAATGAAAACCATAATAAGATAACATTACACTCCCACCAGAATGGCTAATTAAAACTGACAATTACAAATGTTGGCAAGAAAATGGAACAATTGGAACTTTCATACAATGGTGATAGGAACACAGAATGGTCTGTAAATTGGAAAACACTTTGGAAAGATACATGGCATCACCTACTAAAGGTTAATAAATGCAAGTTCTGAGCCCTAAAAATTCTCATTCCAAGGTATATACCAAACAGAAATGCATGATTAATAATGCTGCCAGCAGCATTATGTGCAGTAAGCAAAAATTGGAAGCATATTCATATAACGGAACACTGAAGTAATGAAAATGAACAAACTCAGCTATATGCAACAACATGGATGAATCTAACAAACATAATACTGAGTAAAAAAAGCTAGATTTAAAGAATAATGATTCTGTTTACATCTAGATTTAAATACAGGCAAAACCACCTATGGACTAGAGTGGTACCTCTTAGAAGGTGTGAGGGAATAGTGGTTGGTAAGTAAATGGCACGAAAGGGCTTTTGACCAGGATGGTGTTTACACAAAAGTGTGTTCCCTACATGATAACCCCCTGAACTATACACTTACCTTTTGTGTCCTTTCTTAGGTATGTTTTGCTTTCATAAAGTTTTTGTTTTAAAAAACCCTCTTGTAATAGTACATACACAGTATTATACATTTAGTGAAATCCACAGACCTGCACACTACCCGTCAACCCTGATTAAGTTATAGACTTTAGTTAACAGCATATCAATACTAGTTATTAATTATAACAAATGCACCACCCCTAATGCAAGATGCTAATCATAGGGAAACTTAGAGTTTCAGAGATAGGAAGGTCACACAAACCTCTTTTATGGAAATGCTCTGTACTATGTGCTCAATTTTCTATAAACCTAAAACTAATATAAAAAAATAAAGTCTGTCAATTAAAAAAAAAATCAACCACCATATGCTAACACTCATGTTACCACTCTTATCCTTGTTAGGACTATGTTCCTCACATTAAAGTTTGACTAATCACGAGGTTGGAAACAGAATGAGTCGTAGCGTTCACTGGGAAAAAAAAAAAAGAGAGACTGAAGAAGGCATGCGCTTTTTGGGGTTAAATAGAAGATCCCAAGGAGAAAGATCTGTGTATTTCTCACATGTCTTCTCCCAGGAAAGCTCTTTAGTATGACAACTGACTGATCAGGTAGAAGAACACAAAATAAAAAAACAGCACGTTGAAAGAGAGTTAAAGATGCCTAATAATCACCCAGCTCTTATGTGAACTTGGAGGTGGGAGCCTGTTATGAACTGAATTGTACCTTCCCCCACCCCCCAGCATCAATTCAAACATTGAAGCCCTAACCCCCAATGTATGTGGAGATAGGGCCTTTAAGGAGGTAATTAAGGTTAAATAGGGCTATAAGGGTCATGCTCTAATCTGACTAGTATCCTCTATAATAGAGATGCCAGAGATGTTGGCCCACAGGGGAAGGGTTATGTTAGGATACAGGAAGAAGCTAGCCCCCTGCAAGCCACAGAGAGTGAGGCCCTAGGAGAAGAGAAATCAAAACACACTTATCCTTGACTTCTTGTTTCCAGAACTGTGAAAAACAAACTTCTGTTGTTTAAGCCACTCAGTCTGTGACATTTTGTTATGGCAGCCTGTGGTAAGAAATATATAAGAGCTGTCTGGAAAGTTATCCAGCCATGTAACTATTTTCCTTATAGTAACAATTGCTGGATACTTTCTGGACAGCCCTTGCATATGTGGTCTCTGCTCCTGGCTGCAGACACAAAGCTCCCAAAAACTCTTGTAGACAGGGGTGCTAGGAGACTCTTGTGCTCTAATATTTGGTCTTTGACCCTGGTTCCTCACACAGAGCTCCTAAATCTCTTGGAATCTCCTGGGTGATAGAAGCATCTTTTGTTCTAATGAGGCTACTCTTGGGCTCCTGGATAGCCTCAGAATGGGGTCAGGTTGCCAAGTGAACCAACCATGTGGTTAGAGGGTTGGAACTTTCAGCACCACCCCTGGACATCCAAGGAGTGAAGAGGGGCTAAAGGTTAAGTTGATCACCAATGGCCGGTGGTGTGTACATAATGAAACCTCCATAAAACCCCAAAGGACAGGGATCAGAGAGCTTGCAGACTGATGAACCATCAAGCTGCCAGGAGGGTGAAGCACCTGGAGAGGACATGGAAGCTCCACGCCCCTTCTCACACATGCATTCCCCTATGCATCTCTTCCATCTGGCTGTTTATCTAATATTCTTTATAATAAATGGGTAAATGTAAGTAAAGTGCTTCCCTGAGTTCTGTGAGCTGCTCTAGCAAATTAATCAAATCCCAGGAGGGGTCATGGGAATACCCTATTTACGGCTGGCTGGTCAGAAGAACAGGTCACAACCTGGCACCTGTGAGTGGTGTCTGAAGTTGGAGGCAGTCTTGTGGGACTGAGCCCTCAACCTGTGGAATGTGATGCTATCTCCAGGTAGATGCTGTCAAATGGAATTGAATTGTAGGACACCCAGTTGGTGTCTGCTGGAGAACTGATTGGTCGTCAATGGGAAGAAATCCACACACATTTTTGTGACCAGAGGTAAAGTGGTGAATCGTGTGAGTAGGAAGAACAGTTTGGTTTTTGTTATTTCAAACACACAGCAAACTAACACAAGGCCTATGAGTAGAAAAAAGAAACAATTTTTATGTATAATTTGGGGTTAACTTTTCTCTCTCCCTTTCCTTTGTTGGCAAAGAAGAAAACTGACACCTGGGAAAGCACTCCTGAATGACCTAAAATGGAGTTAAAATGGGAGTTAAACAGTTCTTGAAGAATGCCTGATAACTGCACAATTAGACTGTAAAAGGACAATATAGTTGACCCTTGAACAACATGAGGGTTATGCCTCAGGAGTGGCAGAAGTGGAAGAAAATCTTCGTGCATGTGCACCTATGCAGTTCAAACCCATGTTGTTCAAGGGTCAACACTGCCCAACAATTCTATGTCACTTTCCTGAAATTTTACTTACATTCTAAGTAGTTTTATTTTCCCCTTTCTGTAAGATCTTTTGTCTCCTCCCAGGTACCCACCCACTCCAACCCACACACATACTCCCTTCTACTTGGCTGTTTATTTTTCTGAAGGGAAAAAAACAGTATCACCTGTCATCTTTCCACCACAAAATCTATAAAATATGCACCCTTGTAAATGTAATCTTCATTCACAGTGACAGAGCTGACCCTCCTCCTACCAAATCTCTGTGTTTAAAATCCCGCTCCACTTTCCTTCATTCCTGGGATCAACCTGTCTCTACTAGATTATTGACATGTACACAGCCACACTCGTGCACACAGACTCCAGGATGCCAGTATTCAACACACGCAACAACCACCCTGAGCCCCACATTTATAACCTCTCCACCCACACCAGTGATAGTCTTGACTCTTCTATGACACTTCAGAAATCTCTTAAAGAGGAATCTATTTAATATTATACATTTGCTGCTTGAATTGCTCCTTATCCTGGTCATAAGGTACATAAATATGACAGGCCAACTAAGTACCCACACCCCCGAGAATGGATAATACTACATTGCCATGTTTATGTTAAGCCATTTTTTATTGCATCAAAGTAACAAAATATTACGTAATTAAATTTCCTCTAACACCTACCCTCATTTTTTCTCCCAGGATAATAAAATTCAATGTGTATCGTTACCAATGTCTATCCTTAATAAATGCAGCATATTAGATCCTATATTCAATACAGTTTAAAGTACTTTCACCTGCATATATATCCAGCACTGAATACTATATCATTTGCATTTATCATTTACAGTAGCATATTATATCTCTACCAGACTGTCAGCTCCAAAAAGGCTAGGACTTTGGTTTCAGCAGTGTACTCCCAGTACCTGTCTGACAATCAATAAATGTTTGATGAATAAATTCTACAACTTTCTTTTTCTGTTTAACTTTGAGATCTATCCATTTTGATCTACAGAGATCTAGTTCTAAGCCAGCAGAAAGATGGTAGTATTTTGGCTATATGGCATTGATATGTGTGCGGAAAGGCTTTTTGCATGGAAAATACTCACCATTAATTGTACTTCTGAGATACTTAGTACTTCTAATGATTAATTATATTAATCTTAAACCAATAAGTTATATGCTTCTAAACAATTAGACCTTACATAAATATGTAAACTTTGTTATCTAATATAAAGTATTAACATGTAAACTTTAAAGGTCTGCTAAAAACATAAATTACAATCATAAAATCTTAGTTAAAACCACAAGTGCAATAAATCAGATTTTAAATGCTTAACACCTGAAAAAAAGAAATAAAAATAATTTTTAAAATAACTCGTGCCTTTGTAAAACAAAAACATACAGTGAAAATATCATTAAAGAAATTTAGATGCTACATTAGAAAATATTCACTTAATGCAAAAAGTCACTAAGGAAGAAGAAAGGACTAAAAAAACATGCGAGAAAAAACAAAAAGTAAAACAGCAGACATAAATCCAACTACATCAAAAGTAACATTAAATTTGAACTGAATAAACAATTCTGAGAATATAGGAATAACAAACGCAGTTTCTCCCACTATACTCTCACAACACACTTCTGACACCAGATGTAGGGGAGTTTCACTCCACATAAAAAGCAAGCAATCTGTTTGGCAGCAGATACCAGCTGGGTGTCCTCTAATTTGATTCAATTCTGACACCATCTCCAGGGAGACAGTGTCAGATCCCACAGGTTGAGAGCTCAGTCCCACAAGACTGCCCCAATTCTGATGTCAACCCCAAGCCCCAGACTGTTTTACCTGTGCTTCTGACTGATCAGCTATAAACTGGGGTTCCCTTGACCCCCCCGCTCCTTGGGTTTGACTAATTACTAAAGCAGCCCACAGAACTCAGGGGAACACTTTACTTACATTTACCGGTTGATTATAAAGGATGTTACAGAGGCTGTGGGAAGGGGCATAGAGCTTCCATGCCCTCTCTGGGTGTGATACCCTCCAGGAACCTCCATACATATGATGTTCAGCTGTCTGGAAGCTCTCCAAACCCTGTCATCTAAGGTTTTACAAAGGCTCCATTACATAGGCATGATTGATTAAACCACTGGCCACTGGTATCAACTTAACCTTCAGCTACTCTGCCCCTCCATCCCCCTCCACCAGATGTACAACCTCAACCTCAGAATTCTCAGGATCCAGAAATATAAGAAATAAATTCCTTCTGTTTATAAATTCCCAGTGTCAGGTATTCTGTTATAAGCAAAAGAAAATGGACTAAGAAAACTGGTACCAGGAAAGGGGTGTGGGGCTGACAGTCCCAACTCTCTAAGCTGACCTTGGCCATTTAGGTGACCAGCCCCCATCCTGAAGCTACCCAGGGGCTGCCAGCCACCAGTCAACTCATTAGCATACAAAAAGATATTTATCACTTTGGAGATTCCACAGATTTTAGGAGCTGTATGCCAGGAAAAGATGAGGAAGACTAGACATTTATTTCACAGTATCACAACAATCCAAAAGACAGAGAATGTCAGTCTGGATTTTAAAAACCATCCAACTATATGCTGCTGTCTCCAGGAGATACACCTTAGATTCGAAAATACAAATATGACTAAAGTAAAAGGATGAAAAAAGAAATCACACAAACAGCAGCTACGAGAAAGCTAGACTGGCTATACTAATCTCAGACAAAATAGGAACTAACACCAAATATGTTGATAAAGAGAGGTATTTTGTAATGATAAAAGGGTCATTCCACAAAGAAAATTATAAACATATGCACTGCCAACTGAAATCAAGGTTGCTGAGGTAGAAATAATTTGGTAAAAGTTTTTTGGAAGCCAGATGTGAAGATTGACCCAGGAAGACACACCAACAGAGTTGGAAGTATTCTGGAGCCTGTTACAAGTTGGAAAGCTTTTATAGCAAAGTTTAGGGGAAGGGAGGAGGACTCCTCATACAGAAGTTGTCCTTTCTCATTGGATGGTACAAGACAGAGGTTATAATCATTGGCTACAAATTGCAACATACAGGCTAAAATGCTTGTGTGCAAGACAATCAATAAAACTTCATCATTTAGAAATGAACTAGCATCCTTTTCAGTGTCAGTAGATTACACATTAATCAGTACATCAACAATTTGAGGAATTCATAGGATTCTTCACTTGGGGATGGGATGTTACCACGAATCACAAGACGTCCCCACTCCCCAAGGCAGGTGCTTACTTTTAAAGTAAATTGTCGAATGTGATCTGTAGGTTATCAGTAAAGCATGAAAATACATGAAGCAAAAACACAAACAAGGAAGAAACAGACAATTTGCCAAGAGTCAAAGACTTCAATTCCCTACTCTCAATAATGAGTAGGAACAAATAGAAAAAAAATCAACAAGGAAATGGAAGTCCTTAAACATTATAAACACATACATTCCTTTCCAGTGAGGTCAAACAAACAAAAAAAAAAGCCAAAGTACCTTAACTTGTAGGTGGGTTACTAATTGTCCATTAGTTGACTTGTAGGTCTAATGTCTCTCTCCTTGGGCAGACACAGTGCACTGGATCCAATAGTCCAGGTATTCTTGTCAGGTGGTGGAAGGGTCATCAAGCAGCTCTGTAATGGGAGCAGGTGTCATGAAAGCAGTAGATTTCTATACTCTGCTGTGGAGAATCCCCCTAGGAACATCCTTCCTGTGATTGGTTACAAGTAAATTAGCAAACCCTAAGCTTTCATCCTAGATAGTCAGCACACAGTTTGGCTCTACTAACACCAGCCATCTGGTAATAGGTTTTACAGTTCACAAAACAGAAATTCTAACATGTTGATGCAGATTAGACACGGTGGTCCTTACTGGGAGGCAAGCAGCCAATGTGTGCTAACGTTGATAAAGTGCTACGGTCCAAACGGGGAATTCAGAGTCATAATTCACATACTCCTATTCTACAGAGAATCTGTGGAGGCTTCCTGTATGTTGTCATGAAAATATCACTGAAAACTCTTACTTAAGTATTGTGGTGATCAATTGTTTCTTGCAGAGTTGATGGGAAGAGAGCCAAATCTAAAGCTAAGTTTTATTGTCTTTTAAATTTTAAAATTAAAATTAAAAAATCTTTCCTGGAAATAAACAAAATCTATCTTTAGTTTTGAGTTTTGGGATTTAAATCGTATATGGTATCATTCCTGCTATTACTTCCTACAAAGAAAATGGGAAGGGATCCAGTCACCAAAAATCCAGAGTATGGGAAGTGGTGAATAGCAAGTTGTGAATTGCAAAATTCATTTGTGAATCAGGAAAAAACTGGAAGTGAATGGCTGCAACAAAGTATAAATGTAACTATGAATGTGGATTTTCACATTAAAATTTCTAGATAGGTGCCTTGGTTCACACCTGTAATCATAACACTTTGGGAGGCTGAGGTGGTAGGATTGCTTGAGGACAGGAATTTGAGGTTGCAGTGAGCTGTGATGACACCACTGCCCTCATGCCCTGGCAACAGAGTGAGACTCCCCTGCCCTCCAAAAAAAAATTAATTCTTAAAGGTTTTACCAAAGTTAACAAGATATTTGTGAAAATTTTATTCAAGCTCATTACAAAACATTACAAAGCAAAAACTAACTTAAAATCATACCTATGTAGAATAATCAATACTAATACCTATGTTAAACATACATACATGCACAAGCACACACACACACACATGAATAGAAATAACTATAAGAAAATGGACCTATAATATTGTGATGTGCCACGCATGGCCAAGCCTACTATAATAGGCCAGATGAAACAGCAGGAAATAGAATATGAAAGTACAAACTGAGCCACAGGAAGAATTGTTTTACATACAATGGTGACTAATAATTTATCAAAGATAACTGAAACATTATTAGAGTGAATCAAAATGCTTTTAATAGCCAAGACAACAGGTATAAAAAACACTGTCTCAGGGCAACCCAGAAGATGCATATCTAGAAAATGTCTAGCAGGATTCAACATGTTTGCAGAATGAATAAATAGTATCTTCAATTTCTGAACACCAAAGTTAAAGTCCCTATTTAAGCTAGATGGGAAAAAGTCCTAAAACCTCTCTTCTATCTATGACAACCACAGACATCACATGATTCCATCTGTAAGCATTTCGGTACCTAAAAAATGACTTCTTGAAGTATGTAATTTATGTACATAAATACTATTCTCACATCTGAAAAAAATATACCTGGTATTTTAAATTGGAAATTTCCCTTATGGCTTTGTGAGTTCCACCTCTTATGTCCCACAAAGCAAAGTTTATTTGGATAGTACCCACTGATGTGGTTCAAATGAGAAAAAGTCTGCATTTTTCACTGAAAAATTGATTTGCAGTATAAGCATTAGAAAACACTAGAGATGCTTCTATAAAATTAACAAAACCACAAACACCAACAATTCAGTGCAAAGCTACTCTTCAGGAATTCCAAAAGCGTCGTGATTTATTCAACCTATACCAGCTCTGGCTTTCTGTATCCTCAGTCACAGAAGAAATTAGGTTATCAGTTCTTGAAATAGGCTTTCTAGAATCAGTGGTTCAAAATTTTAAGTTGTGTTACTCATAATACAACTCTAGCACAGATGGTCCCGGACATCTGTAAGTTTAACTGATTTTGATTTTACAATGGTGGGAAAATGACAAAGTGACAAATTCCTGTCCTCAAGCAATTCAGAAGAAACTGTACTTTGAATTTTTTCTTGGGCTAGCATTATGCGGTATTTCTCTCATGATGCTGGGCAGCAGCAGCAAGCCACAGCTCCCAGCCAGTCACGTGATAACGAGCATAAACAACTGCTAGTATACTGTGTTGCCTGCGTTTTTTGGATGTTGTGTTTTTGTATCCCAGCATGTCTATAAGACACCATTTTTTGACTTGTGGATTTTCAATTTATGATGAATTTACTGGGGCATGACTCCTTTGTAAGTTGAAGTGCACCTGTACTCCTATAATAGCTAACATTTGGCGATCTATTGTATGTCAAGAACCGTGCTGAATGCTTATTTACATCATCTTATTTAAATGTCACAACAAATTAATGAAGTCAAGAATCTTCCCTTAGCAGTAGCACAATGGCTAGCAGGGCCAGAACAGTTCTCTACACTTTGGTATATGCAGTCAGCAAGACAACAATGAGACCAAGCAGATTCATATATTTTATTACTAACTCAAACAGCAAAAGCAAGATCAGTACCCCTAGTCCCACAGGATGACAAGCTAGATGAGAACACAGGCTGCTGAGAAGCCAATTCCAAACTACAGCCTTTTTAAAGCCTGCAGCTATGCTGTACACAACTGACACTGAGGAAGCAGATGAGAAACAACTTGTGACTGTTTCTCACAAGGACGCTTATCTCTCTTTGTTCCTGGAGGATCTGTAGGATGTCCTACCAAAGTACCGGCCAGACTGTGATTAAGATTAAGCTTTGCCTGCCTGGTCTATGGGAAGAGCAAGTTATTAGGGCATCGTTGTGAAGCTGTTCACCTACACCTCTACTCCCATCTTTCACAGATCCAGCTACAAATTCTATTTGGAAGCACAGGCCACCCAATCAGATTCCTTAATTAACTGTACTTTTTCTTAGGCAACACTGGATTAAAAGTGACTACAACTGTGACTCCCAGTAAGATGATCACACCTATTATGCAGGACAGACCACAACCAGGTTCCCCATATGGAGTTAAGCCAGATAAATATATGCCAGATACCATCAAGAATTTACCAGTGATAGCCACAAGGCTTTCTCCTTAGGAGAGTGAGAAATAAATTGCTCTACTTTTCCTAAGGAATCCAGGTGCACCGTGGGGTGTTGGCAATCACATATATCCCATATCTTGACTGGCCAGCAGAAAGTTCAGACCCATGTGGCTATCATCATTCAGGCTGGAATGTTTATACCACTTTATTGTGCCTTCAGAGCCGAGAGGTCAGAGACAAATTTCAGACCATGTTTTCTAGTTATATTATTCCCTAAACAAGAACACATGAAGAGGAAGTCAGTTAGCCTTCCTTGGAATTCTGCCTAGTAATTCATTTTGGAGCCATCTAGGTACCCACCTCAAGGAAATATGATTCACTAGAGGGGTGGTGGTCTTAAATATCTGAAAAGTCCTCACAACTGCTCCAAGTACACACAATAGATTAGTGTATGGCAGGCAAGTATAACATACAATATTCTGATGGGGTACAAACTGTATTAGGAATATATGCATTACTTCTTACAATTGGGAGGAAGCCAATTTTCTGCCTTTTGAGGTAGACAAAACTCAAGTGCAAATGAACAGTTCTTGTAAAGCAGGATAAAATGCCTCTAAAGAGAAGTCTGATAAAATTGTTACTCTTTGCTATTTACTCCAGTCACAACAGCCCACGTTCCAATGTCTACTCGGGTTGTCCCAGGTTCGGCTGAGAGTTGCAAGAACCTCAACAGAGGCATTTTGTTGTCATGGAGGGAAGAAATCCAGATTTTATAAAACCAAAGGTTGGGATTAATGATGTAGGGGATTTCAAGTACCAGAACAGATCTATAAGACAAAATCCACCAAATTTAGGTAATGGATGACAGATCCATCAATCTGTTAAATTCAGAGTCATAGCTATAGTCTAGAAAAAAACATACCCAAGTTCTGCTTTCCCTTAATCAGGAGACCACAGGAAACCATGACTAATGGGACAAAGTATTCATGCCTTTGTCCAAGGGCATGCACTCCCAAAGTTAGCAGCTGCTAAGAGTTGCTAAGAGTCCTTAGATTTTAAGAACTTCCATTGGCCAAGAGTTACACTGAGGGTCGTGGCTGTAGCCTGGGATAAATTAGATGAATGGTCTTTCCCTGACCCCCTAAACCTGACCTCTTGGGTCTAAGGTCTTGCTTCCCCGATAAGCATTTAAGAGAGTTATAGAAATTTGGCTGGGCAAGAAGAAATGGAAATTACTCAGTTGAGAACTAACCAATCCCAAACCCCAAGTGTCCCTAGCCACAATAATTTGTCCAATGACAAGGACATGTAAAAACTGGTCAGGAATTGTAGCAGTGAGTCTTTAGGACCATAAGGAAGCAGTGGCCAGCCTTAGCTTAACTTCTGTCATTCAATGAGCAACCTTCAAGTATTTCGGCCAAAATAACACGTGGCAAAAAACTGAATGCAGAAGCAGATGTAAGAATCCAACTATTCTCTACTAAGCCACAAAAACATAAAATACCACTATTTTCCCATTTTCCAAAATCATCAAAAAACAATAATTTATGTCAACATGTAAGGATTTATTATCACTTTTAAATAAAATTATTTTA
>NW_012140524.1:1893644-1894130 GCF_000956105.1 Propithecus coquereli
AAATCCACAGCTAACATTCCACTTGAAGGTGGAAGACTGAATGTTTTCCCTCTAAGAGATCAGAAAGAAGACAAGGATGTCCACTCTCCCCACTTCTATTCAACATTATACTTTTTGGCATGGCAGTTAGGCAAAAAAAAAAATTAAATAAGACTTCATTTCAAAATTGGAAATGAAGTAAAACAATCCCTATCTGCCGATGACATAATCTTATATATAGAAAGTCATAAGGAATCCACTAAAAACTAGTTTGGTTAGGTTGCTGAGTACAAGGTCAATATACAAAAACCCATTCTATTTCTATACAGTATTTAATCTAGAAAATTAAGAAACTCTGCTTATAGTAACATCAAAATGAATAAAAACTTCTGAGTAAATTTAGCAAAAGTGAGACACCTATACACTATTACAAAATATTGCAAAAAAAATTAAAAACCTAAATAAATGAAACAATCCCTCATTCATGAATTGGAAGACAATATTGTT
>NW_012140524.1:1894590-1902986 GCF_000956105.1 Propithecus coquereli
TGCCCGGCTAATTTTTTCTATATATTTTTAGTTGTCCAGCCAATTTCTTTCTATTTTTAGTAGAGATGGGGTCTCACACTTATTCAGGCTGGTCTCAAACTCCTGAGCTCAAACGATCCTCCCGCCTCGGCCTCCCAGAGTGCTAGGATTACAGGCGTGAGCCACCGTGCCCGGCCCAGAGATTCTTTTTGGGGTCAAGAAAATGTCCTTAAATTGATAGTGGTGATGGTTACCCAACTTTGAACAACTAAAAACCACTCAAACTGTATACTATGTATAAATGTGGGTGAATAAATGTTATATGAATTATATCTCTGAGTGGTAGTTAAAACAAAAAACCAGCACTTTCCTGTTATTAACCGACGTGGGCACATGAACCGATGAGACTTAATGAAAGGTAGTTGCAGTATTTCTGGTAGAGCAATCAGAAAAAAGGAATGCTCTGTGCAACTTGAAGCTGGATGGATATTAAATCTGGAGATGTCAGGGCCTCCCAATGGAGGGGGTCTGCCTGAGAACCAAGGCAGAGAGGACAGCAGAGCTCAAAGACAGTGTCCCAAGTCTTTAAAACTTTCTTTCAGGCCAGGTGTGGTGGCTCACGCCTGTAATCCTAGCACTCTGGGAGGCCGAGGTGGGTGGATCGCTTGAGCTCAGGAGTTTGAGACCAGCTTGAGCAAGAGCGAGACCCCGTCTCTACTAAAAATAGAAACAAATTATCTAGAAAACTAAAAATATATAGAAAAAATTAGCCGGGCATTGTGGCACATGCCTGTAGTCCCAGCTGCTTGGGAAGCTGAGGCAGAAGGATTGCTTGAGCCCAGGAGTTTGAGGTTGCTGTGAGCTAGGGCGACGCCACGGCACTCTAGCCCAACAACAGAGTGAGACTGTCTCAAAAGAAAAAAAAAACTTTCTTTCAGATTCAGATCCTGGATCCATACAAATCCAAAGGTCATGCTACATGAACTTTAAAATTATGTGATCTACCAAATTCTCCTTTGGGGCTTCAAAAATGATAATCTGTTTATGGTTTCCATTCTTGAAAACTTAATTGGAAAGAGGAAAAAAACTTAATCGGACTTCTTTTAATACACCTTGTAATTTTAATCATAAGTTAAGACTTTGTGTACAAATGAAGCCTTGTAATTTGATCCATCTCAAGAGAATCTAAGCTACTGTCATTAAATCTCTGCAACTATTATAATCACGAGCAGAAAATGTATAGTTGTAATCTCACTTGAGATCTCAACAGGCCAGCCTCCAACTTTGCTCTTCCTTCACAAGTACACTTAAATTATCAAGAATAGTATAAGCACTACATTGTTGCCTCCGAACAAGGCATGTAAAATTTCTCAAGGTCCACAAGATTACTTCTTTCTTTACAAAGCTTCTTTCAAGAAAAAACTTAACTTGCATTTCTATAGCCAGGCTAGGCTATAGAAATGCAAGATGGCTGGCTTTATCTGGATACTTTCCATGTCTGTTTTACATAATAGAGTATGCCTCCAATGGGGGAGGGAGGGACACCTCAAAGATTCCTGAAATTCACCTTTATAGACAATGTTAGATCAATTCCCTAAACATCTGAGCTCTTACGGTGTCCCAAGACACTGATAATCTACAAGGGAAGAGAGATTCTTGTACAATCACAGAGATAATGTGGAAAAACAAAGTTCTAGGGCAAGTTTGCCCTCACTACACAATTTAATGGAGACTTTTTATTTCAAACAAGCTTGCAGGTAAAACCAGATGTAGACCAGTAGTGACTGGTATGTCCTAAGAAAAAGAGAACCTACAATAAAGAGAACGTAGAGGATCTACAGTGATGGGTTTAATCACCAGAAAGCTCACGAATTTATTTAGAATTTAAATTTGCAAATTGGATTTTCCGTAAGATATGCAGTTGTATTGCTTAGGCCATAAAATATATTTTCTCTAACATGACAATAGCTAAAAATTTATTGAGCACTTATCATGTGCCAGGAGCTGTTCTAAGTGTGTTATATATAAAACTCACGTAACTTATCACAACAATCCTACTCGAGGTAAGCACTACTGTTATCTCCATTTTACAGATGAGAAAGCTGAAGTCAAAAGGTTAATTTTCCCAAGGTTGTGTAGATACTGAGTGGTAGAGTCAAGATCTGAACCAAAGCACTGTGATTACAGGAACCATAATCTTAATCATTAAAGGAAGCTTCCTAACACAAGTTTTGTGGCTACAGGATGATGAAGATGATCACCACCACCCCTCACCCCACATGCCAGAAACAACAATAATAAACAGAAACAATCAAATAAGAAACAGAGCAAATAGAGAATAACAAGTAAACCTCTGCCTGGGTAACTTCCACCAGTCACCTTACCGTAAATAATCTCTTCCTTATTCTGCTATGATGAACAATTGCATTCTCACTACTATAGCCAACGACATTATTTCTTATCAAGCTATGCAGTCAAATCCATTGTCCTACAGTTTTTAACCACTGTTGGCTCACTGAGTTAATATTTTTATTCCATAATAGATAAATCATTCCATAACTGAGTGTGCATAATTGCCTGGTTAAATCAGGGTAGGCTACTTAGAAGTGACATACTCACCGTTAAATATGACTTTACTCTTTAATTACTGTATATGTTCTCATTTCGCTCCAAACATGTCAGTCCCCCTCCACATTGAGCGTTTACTTCTTTGGTCCTAAGGGCAGCAAGAAACATTTTATAATTAATAAAAAGCACATGCTATTGTGTTTACTTGCTATGACATTGCTGTGCAAAAGCATACTAAGTTTACTGACCTCTTATTAAGTGTGCTAATTAACGGAAAGTAGGTCTGGCTTCAAAATACCATTCCCTTAAATTAGAATTCGTGTGCGCTCCTCCAGGTCCACTTTTGTCTTATCATTCCAAAACAAATATACTTTATCTTAGCAATTTTCTTCATTGGATTAGTAAAAGAGAATCCGACTGCACGGGGGAAATAAACAGTAACTAAAACCTCAACATACGTGCATGTTAACGCTGAATAAAACTGGTAACACATTCAGCAGAAAAATACAACCGCCGAAGCAGCTCTGCAGCCTGCCTATTAATTGCACCTCAAGCTCATACGCATCCCCCGCCTCGCCCTCAGCTTTTCTTTCTTTAGAAGGCACTCAAAGTACTACAAATAAATTGTTTTCACGGAAATGATTCCCCGAAAGCCTGCCGCTAAACTCGGGACCCTAAGGACGTTTGTTTAGGGAATCTTCGTCCCTTGAGAACACCTAAGATCGGTATGTATTTGTGCACTTAAGGATGCCTCCAGGAACTAAGTATTGCTGAGGAACAGAAAGCATCTCAGGCACAGAAGCCTTCGTGGGCCACTGGGAGCGGCAAGCAGACCAGTTCTGTTCCAGGAGGCTTCGGCTCAACGGGGGGAAGGGGGAAGGGGACCGCTCAGGAAACAGTAAAAGCAAAACAAAGATTTCATTTTCCACTCCAGAATACACGAAAGAATTAAAAACACAAGCAGCTCTCACTCCCGCCCGCCTGCCCAACCGCCTCGTAGTTGAACAAAATACGTTCTCGCCCGGCCACCCGCGACCTCTACCGCGCAGAGTGAGGCAATTTAAGGAAAACAACCCGCGAGGCGCCGCCCTCCGGGTCGAGGGCCAGGCGTGCGCAGCGGGCCAGGGCGGGCCCCCGGGCCGCGGCCAGAGCAGGGAGCGCCTACGCCCGGGCGAGCTCGTGGCGGCGGCAGGCGGGGAGCGAGAGCCTACGAGGCCCGGGGCTCCCGGCCGCCCGCTGCCCGCGACTCCGAGCTCGTAGCAGAACAAAAGCGCGCCCCGCCGCGCGCCCGACCCAGCCCGCGGGCGCCTCAGGCTCCCGGCGCCCCTCGTCCAGCCTGGGCCCCAGCGGGCGGGCGAGGTGCCGCGGGATGCTGGACTCACACTTACCGACGGGGGAAGTGGACAACCCCGGCGAGCCGGGAGGACGCCGCTGGCCTCCCCGGCCCCAGAGTTTAAGTCAAGTGGGGTCCGCCTCTAGGGGCGGATCGAGCAGGGACTCCCGGGCTCCAAGAACAGTTGGCCCCGCCCCGGGCCCGCGGCGGCGGCTGCCAAGTCCGCACCGCCGCGGTCCTAGTGCCAGCCGGATCGGATCGTGCCGAGGGTTTGCAGAGTATTTTCACAGGTTTGCTGGGGAAAACTTCTCGAGCTCTACCTTTCCCCCGAATTACCCAGAGGATTTGCATCCCAATCGCCCGGAGGGTTTGTTAAAAAGGAATTGAAAAGCACCGCCAGCAAAATTTCAGATTCAGTAGGTCTGGGGTGGGGCTGAAAAATTTGCATTTCTAATAAGTTTCTGAGACTGGCTGTTGCTGCTGGTGCCAGAACCAATTATCCATTGCAGGGGTCGGCCAACTTTTTCTACTAAGCGCTGGAAAGACAAAGTGCACCCAAGAGATTGTTTAACCCTAAAAAAGATGAATCAACAGGTCAGAGGCAAATAAGATAAGAGAGAAAATGGCCTGAAAAAGGGTAAAAATGTTTTCTGCCTCTTCTAAACTCCCTCACCCTTTTTGAGAACTGAAACCTGCATCCCTGCCACAGGCCAGTGGTAGGGAGGAGCAGGGGAGTGTCCTTTGTGCCATTTGAGATGGCTCAAATGGAAATGTCCTCTGGGAGGTCCCAAGATTATTTTAGCTGAAGATGGGATGAGTCAGAACCATCCTCTTTAAAAGTTCTGTACTTCTGCTCAGAAGCAGGAGGTTGGTACTTTGAGATGGGACTCTGCTAACCGCCTAGTTTGCTGGCAAATTAATAAACTTTTCTTTCCTCCTCCTCCTCAAATCATGTGTCCTCGTTCTTCTGATGTGGCCTCATGGACAAGTGATGAACTTTCGGTAACAAGTGTGAAAGAAAATGAATAGCCTGTCTATTTGGAGCTTCTAAAAGTTGTTAGGTCCTGAGGAAGGTTAACTTTGGGCATCGAGTCACAGAACATGCTCTCTTAATTACTGGCCTTTTCTTATAGATTAACTTTTATCCTTATTTTCTTGGTCCCTGCTCAGGTCCCTGCTTATTTCAGGCATCTGAAATAAAAAACCCCTTGACAGAGATAAAAGACCCTTTTGACTATTACAGGCTTAATGTAGAATGTTAAATACACCCTTCCCAAAAAGAAAACACTGCCTATATCTAATCAAATTGTTGTAACTATTCACTAACCTTGCGTTACCAAACAAGAGTTTGCCGCCTAATGTGAATAGAAGCCAATACCATGGCACCAGCCTTTGAGAAAATTAAAAGCTTTATTGCAAGTAGACTGGCAAGGAAACAGGAAGCCACTGCTCAAATCACAGCCCCCACCCCAGCGGTGTGAGGACAGGTTTTATAGGCAGAGGATTTGGAGACACGAACTGATTGGATCTTGCAGAGAGGTAATGCTGAAAGACATCTGATTGGATCATGCAATGAGGTGATGTGGGGGCTTGCTTTTTAATTTAGTCCCATTCTTTGATCTGAGCACTTAGGTCCAACCTATGATTGGCTTTTTCCTTCTGGCTGGCTCTGGGGTCACAAATCAGGCACACTTGGTTCATCTGGGCATGCTCAGTTCAAAGGTGCCTGGTAGCTGAAAAACAACTCGTCATTTTGTTGCATTTTGTTGCTGAGAAAGTTGAATCAAATTGGATTAGTTCCACAGTTACACTTGTATGGAAAATGTTGACATCCTGTTAAGCTTCCCAGACTGCCTATGTAAATGACCCTCAAACTTCTCCACTTTGGAGCACTGACCCTATCTTTTGGAGTCTGTGTCCTCTGGGTGGCTATCCTCAAAGTTTGAGCTCAAATAAACTCAATATTTAATCATACTGCCTGGATCTCATTATTAAGGTTGACATAGTGTTTACTCAGGAATGAGGATTGCAACTTGGCTAGCAGCCAGAGAGCCAGAGACTATACTGTTAAATCCAGTTCCCCTGGGCCCCAGGAACAGAGAGGCAGAGTCACCGAGGCTGCAAATGGCAAAGGAGTTTATTGGCTAGTTCGAGCTAGGGTCCAAGTCCCAGAGCACCAATGCAGCGGCCTCCTCTAAGGGCTAGGACCCCGCCCTGGGGTAAAAGTGAAACTTTTATACTTTCTTTTGCACGCATATCATCCCCCGCACATGACACGCTGGGCATATCATTCCCCCACACAACAGGCTCTGATGTCCGGATATGGCAGGCGGCTACCGTGCTTCTTCCCGATTGGCTAGCTTCTCGTTTGCAGTTCTTTGTGGTCATTCCTGGTACCCTTGCTTCATATTCCTGGAACTGGGCCTTATGCAGAAGCACAGCCTGTCATGGTGCAGCCTTGGTTCATAGCAAGCAAACTTTTTCTTATAGAAGCTCAAATTAGCGATTAGCTGTTCCTATTTATCGATTTCTGTCTTTCATGGAGTCACTCCTCCTCTCACTCCTATATTTAACTAAAAGCAAGCACGGTTACAGAAGCAAATGACATTAGTCACAATCAAGGAGAACACATTTTTCTAATCTCAAACAATTTGTTCCACATAAAACAAAGTACATTCCCCTACTATCAATTCTTGTCTTTCAATACCACCTGAGAAAGGTAAGGGAGCTTACATTTATAGTAATTTATTTATATTACAGAAATTGTTAGATTATTTCATCAGGGAATTAAACAAAGAAATCTTTAATCATTAGTAGAAGGGTACATTTGCATCAGTCAGGAAGAAAACTACATACAGAATATTCGTAAAGATTAGGACTAGTTTTCTTGGACTGTATATGTCGAGAAAACAGTTGTTTACGAAGTAAACGTTTTTCACAGTTTCTTTGTGGGTCTCAAAGTTCATCAGCAGTTCAAGGTGGAGTCACTGATGTCAAGCCAGGAACATTGCTAAGCTCATGAGAGGTATAAGGAGATCATTTTTTTTTTCAGGCTATCACAGTAGGGAGAACATCTATTAATGCAGAAGAATCTTCTCAAAGATAAGGAAATAGACCTGGGTTTTTTATAGAAGGAAGTAAATAAGGAATTACTGTCTGAGTGATTAAGGAATGAGAAAGGGCAGAGGTGGTTAGTTAGTTCTTGAGATATTCCTTTGCTCTTAAGGTTTGTATCTCAGCTTTGCTGCTCATTAGCTGTATAACCTTGGCAGGAAAATCACCCTTTGCTTAGTTTTCTCATCTGTAAAATGAGGATAACAGTAGAACGGTGCACTTGGCTCAGATACGGGGTTTTCTAGCACCTCACCACACGGGTCATCAAGCAAAAACAAACCCTGGGGAAAGGGGGTTTTGTTGCCAGAAAGTCCAATAGGGACCTCACTCCTATACAGCCCAAGGAAGGGTTGGCTTAATGTCCAGCAAGGTTTAATTCTAGGAAGCTGTACCTGTATTTGGGATGAAGTTGTTGATCCCTTTGTCATGTGTAAGGACTTGTGATGATTTTTTTCCTGGCTCCTTCAGATAAGTAAATGTTGTCTGATTTTTCCAAAAGTATTTGGTCTTTGCACCAATCTTAAAGTACAAGTAATGTTCATCAATATAGTAGCCTTGAATGGTCACCAGCAAGGAAACTTGCAAAGGGAGAACACAGTCTCATGACCTGAAAGTATGGTTAATCTAGAGCTGAGCTTTATGTCGTCTTCTCTTTAAGAGATTTACAACCTAGTGTGCCAAAGAACTTCGTTTTCCAACTGGGCAGGCTCTGGAAAGATTTCCCCGAAATGATTAGACTGCTTTATGTTATATGCCCTATCATAAATTACAGATCCTCTCCCTGTGTTTCCCAGATTTCAGAACCAAAGTCTCTCTTAGATGCTATCTCAGTCTTTCAAGAGCATGCGTAATACTTAGCCTTAAGGCTTGCTGACTTCTAACCTTATAAAACATATTTTAGAAAAGTGCATGACATCAACATGTCTAATAATAAGAAATTATGTGGGTTGCCAAAAAATGTCTATTATTCATTTAAATTGTAAATAGGTTGTTAGTTTTATTTTCTTTTTTTGATTGTCACCTATTATCTGCTTCCCCTTCTTGGTAGTAATTTTTAGCTGGGTACAAAATTACTTTGTATATAGTCACTTCCAAAGTAAGTAGAGATTACATGCCCAAGCCTCCCTTGCAGCTAGATATTGCCAAATTTCAGTTCTCACAATGACATACAAGCAGAAATGTATGCACTTTATTTTTTAAGATACAGAGTCTCACTATGTTGCCCAGGATGGCCTTGAACTCCCAGACTTAAGCAATCCTCCCACCTTAGCCTCCCAAGTAACTGGGGCTATAGATGTGAGCCATTGCACCCAGTTATTTATTTATTTATTTATTTATTTATTTATTTATTTTTTGAGACAGAGTCTCGCTTTTTTGCCCGGGCTAGAGTGAGTGCCGTGGC
>NW_012140524.1:1903907-1908813 GCF_000956105.1 Propithecus coquereli
AAATGTGTGATATGGTAACATACATCTTTATTGATACAATAAATAAGACCTAGTAGCAGATCTAATAACAGCTGTGATTTTTTTTTTTTTTTTTTGACACAGGGTTTCACTCTCACCAGGGCTTAGAGTACAGTGACATCATTATAGCTCACTGCAACCTCAAACTCCTGAGCTAAAGGAATCCTCCTGCCTCACTCTCCCAAGTAGCTGGGACTACCGGCATGCACCACCATGCCAGGCTAATTTTTCTATTTTTTTTTTTTTTGGCGATGGAGTCTTGCTCTTGCTCAAGCTAGTGTCAAACTCCTGGCTGCAACCAATCCCCCTGATTCAGCCTCCCAAAATGCTAGGATTATAGGCATGAGCCACCTCCTCTGGCCAACAGCTTTGATTTTGAAAGTGATGAACATAAATGATATTTCAGGATTACCTGTGTTAATTCTAACGTAAATGAGAATACCTGTGATTTTTATGGTGACAAGTTTATTGTTGGTATTGCTAGTATCACTGTGGATTTGTTGCCAACATTCACAATTAAAGGAAATTGTACATTTCAGTAAATGTTTGTGAAAATAAGGAGGTAAATTGTTTTGCCATCTAAATTCATAGTATTTCTGAGTTCTATCCATTGACATAGTAGGTAAAATTTTGGCCCCTGTGACCTCACTTCTTGATGTTACTCCACAGTTATGTTACTTACATACAAAAGGGACCATGCCGATATAACTGAGGTTGCCAGTCAGCTGACCTTAAAATAAGGAGATTATCCTGGATTATCTGGGTGGGCCCTGTATAATCACATGAGACTTTAAAAGCAGAAGCAAAAGGTAGGAGACGCAGTCAGAGAGAAGTGGCAGAGGGGGAAGTCTGAGAAACTGAAAGCTTGAGATGGAGGATGGGCCCTGTGGCTCAGGCCTGTAATCCCAGCACTTTGGGAGGCCCAAGGGGGAGGACCACTTGAGACCCTATACCTACAAAAGAAAAAAAAATTAGCCAGGTGTGGTGGCGCACACCTGTAGTCCCACCTATTGGGGAGGCTGGGGCAAGATGATCACTTGAGCCTAGGCATTCAAGGCTGCAGTGAGCTATGATGATGCCAGTGTACTTAAGCCTGGGCAATGGAAAGGAGACCCTGTCTCAAAAGAAAAAAAAACAAAAAAAAAAAGAAAAAAGAAAGAAAGAAAACATGAGATGGGCGTGAAGGGGCCACATGGAAGCTGAAGAAGGAAATAAATTCTGCCAACAACCTCAATGGACATGGAGTTGAACTCTTTCCCCAGAACCTTCAGAAAGGAAGGCAGCTTGGTGGACACCTTGATTTCAATCTTGTGAGATCCTAAGCAGAAAACCTAGCTGAGCTACACTGTGCCCAGACTTCTGCCCCACGGAGCTGAGAGATAATAAGTAGGTGTTGTGTAAGCAGCTAAATTTGTGGTAATTTGTTTTGGCAGCAATCGAAACCTAATATAATGGACTCCAGGTTATAACTCCTGCCCAAGGGGATGTTCAAGGAACAAAATGGAAGGAAACTAGAAGAAAAACTAAAAGATCTGTGACACACTCTCTACCAGTCTGGACCAGCTAGATTAAAGCTCTGGATATGAAAGAGATAACTTATGCTTAGTATATAATGAGATAAGAGATCCAGGACGAAGTCTTGAAAAACTCCAATATTTAATGGCAAGGGTGGAGGATAAGCCTTAAAGTAGGGGTCCCCAACCTATGTCCTCGTTCTTCTGATATAGCCTTGGGGACAAGTGCACAAGATGAGAGTACAGCAAGAGATGTAGAAGAAAAACTAGGAGAATGCTATCCCCAGCAGCAGAGAAAGAGAACAGTCTGTATGGGTAAGAACTGTTCAGTTCTATTAAAGAGTAACTGGAAAATCCCCTTGGATTTGACAAGAAAAGGATAATTGGAGACCTGAGCCTGGAAATACAAAGGACCAAGAATAATGAAAATAATCCTGAGGAGGAACAAAGACTTTCACAGCCTGATTTAAAGACTATATCGCAATCAAGAAGTGTGGTACTGGTATGAGGATAAACCACCAACTCCCTCCCCCTACTTTATGTATACCCCAGTACTTTTCTCCGTGTTCATTTAACCACTATTAGTAAATATGCATTGAGAGATTTTAGTCACCATTTTAATAAATAGCATATGGTACACACTTCTCTGATCCTTGCTTCATTCAGCAAGCCTTAGCAATCCCTGCTAGTCATAGTAATAGCTCTAAGACATTTTAAATAATTACTTAAAATTCATCATTACCCTGCAGAAACTCACTTTGTTTCCTATTTTTGCCACTGTAATCAATCCACACGTGTTGGAAGGATTCCAGGAGGGAGATTGCTGGGTCGAAATATAAAGACATTGCCAGGTTACTTCCTTTTAAGCCTGTAACAATTTTCATGAACACCAGAAAGTTATCCTGTCCCCAGCACTGTCAATGAGTTTTAACTTCTCCACCTATGTAAAGTGATCTCATTGTTGTGTTTATATGAACAAAGGGATCTGGTGAGTTGAATAACCAACAGGAAAATAAGACTTAAGGCTAATTTGGAAAACAAAGAGAGTATAGAAAGCAGTACCCATGTGGGTGCTGAGGGCTTTGAATTCAGGAGAGGAAATGTTAGAGGCTACTCTGATTTAATCAATCCATTCTTTTGTTGACCCATATTGACTTACTTCCGTATTTAAAGCTGTTTGTTGGTGGGCACTATGTGAAGACCAAAGAAGGAGGCTGTCCAGCTGTGCATGCTGTCACAACCCACTCAGATTTGCTCTGATGCAACCATCCCTCTGAGGCCAAATCCACACAAGAGTTTGACAGTTCTTTTCTGAACAAATATCTATATAGTGTGATGCATAATTAATTCAAAATTACAAGATTTGAAGCAAACAGTATTTGTTTTTTGAATTACTACAGGAGAGCCTAAAAATCACTTATATCTATTTCAATTCTTTTTTTTTTTCAGACAGAGTCTCACTCTTTTGCTTGGGCTAGAGTGCCTCACAGCAACCTCAAGCTCCTGGGCTCAAGATCCTCCTGCCTCAGCCTCCCAGGTAGCTCGGACTACAGGCACGTGCCACTGTGTCCGGCTAATTTTTTCTATTTTTAGTTGTTTTTGGCTAATTTCTTTCTATTTTTAGTAGAGATGGGGTCTTGCTCTTGCTCAGGCTGGTCTCGAGCTCCTGAGCTCAAGCAATCCTCCCACCTCGGCTTCCCAGAGTGCTAGGATTATAGGCGTGAGCCACCGCGCCCGGCCCCTATTTCAATTCTTAAGTGGGATCTTTGGCTGGGTCAAGGAATCAAACTGATGCAAGACAGATGAACAAGAGAAAAGTATATAAGGTTTATTAATTTTTACAGGTACATGGGGCCCCTCACAAGAGAATGAAGTCCCAAGGAAATAGCCAGAGTAGGAAGCTTTTATACTTTTCAACGAATGATAAATTTATGAAAAAATGACAGGACAAAAAGGTCTGGGCTTGGGGCGGTAAATTTCAGGCGAGTTACTAGGAGATTTATGGGGGGACGTGTAAAGCTAGTGGAAGATAAAGGTTATTTTAGTACATGTATTTATACAGGCCTATTGCAGCATCAACTCCCAGTCCCTGGTGATAAGGGTTGTTTTCCTGTGTTGGTGCAGGGAAGGCATCTTTCTCACAGGAATTTTTATAGCTTGCTACATGTAGGAAAGGACAGGTCAGATTGCCCTTTCTGCAACTACGGTTTCTCAAGTGCCTTTAGCTCAAAATAATCAATATACTAATTTGGCATATTTGGGGCATATTTTGAGGTGGCACATCCTTAACTCCTTCATTACAAATTCATTGAATAGAAATGAGAAGATAACTGGTTCTGCTGTTAGAAGGCTCTGAATTTCAAAACAAAGGAGCTAGGCTTAAAAAATCTGAATGCTATGCTATGTTTTGTTTTTTCTTTCTTCCAAGTTCTCAGTTTCAGACTAAAGTAGCCTTGATTGTAAGTAATACAAGGAGTATGATGGCTTTGTACTATGAAAATGTAGCTAAGTTCAAACTAAGTTTCCCAGCATTCCTTTCCTGCATGAGTCTGAATTACAGCTGGACATAGGAAAAATACAAATGCTTTTTGGAAGGCATAAGCGAAACAGCTGTCATTTTCCTTGAGCTGAAAGTCAGGATACGGTGCCAGACATTAATGTGAACACATGTTGTCACTGACCTGCTAGCTCCCCCTTGCTGGGGTGGGGTGGCATCCACGGTTCCTCAAGCTCCCACACAGTATCTTCTCTTTGAGCTCTTCCTACTCCTGGGCCAGGTGCTTGAGCAGTTCTATGGTGAAGGGTACCAGCCTCCCCTGCAGGTCACAGCATTATTTGTCCTTGTGGCTTTTAGCCTGTCCATAGGGATACCAGGTCTTTCTCTTCCCTACTTTACCTCAGCCCCTACGGACAAGCAGCCTTGCATAGACTTCTCAACCAGCTCCCACAATTGCCTAAGCTCTAATCCTTGTAACAAACTCCCTATAATAAACCCTATTCTATCACTCACGGAGAGTGTTTCTGCTTCTCCGATCAAACTCTGATAGGAGTCGGTATACCTAAGAAATAAACATCTAAAGAGGAATATAAAGTTATATTTGTAGTATGTATTGTTTGCCATGTGCCAGATATTTTGCTAATGTACTTTGTCTCATTTGATCTTTACCAGAACACTGTTGTACAGGTGAAGAAATTGAACTCAAATTGATTAATACATTTTCCCAAGGGCACACTGCTAGAATATGAAAAGCTGGGCAATCAAGAGTTTCTGTTCATAACCACGGTGTCATCCTGCCTCCCCAGAGAGCATAAGCTCTGTACAGTGCCTTCAGAATGAGGAATTTTACCTCACAGGTGTTTTGACTATATTGATG
>NW_012140524.1:1920068-1921786 GCF_000956105.1 Propithecus coquereli
TTCAATTCAAGAGACACAAATCTAGCAGCTAAATCATGTTCCATCCAGACAAAGCTAGGTAGAGGCTTATAAAGGTTTCCTACAAGTTTACACAGTGGAAGATTTTGGTATAGTTCATGATGCCAATGGCTGATTGACAGCTTAGAATGTCTCTAGGCAATGAACAACTTAATTTGTCACAGCTGTCTCCTCAGGAGGTTTTGTGAGTGGGCCCAGTGTAAACAGCTCCAATCAAATTCAGCTGCTTTTTCAGGATGTTTGCAATTTGGCCAAGTTCAAACAGGTCCATTTCCATCTGGGTGTGTATGAGACTGGGGTCCAACTCTACCTGTCCTCTTGGCTCCTTTTTAAAGACCCCTGACATAATCATCTCCATTTGAGATTTCTTTTCACATTTCCCCCTCTTGATTGAGATTTTTCCTCAGAAAGCATTGATGATCAATTATTTTGATAAGTCCCTTGGCACTGGGATAGATTTGTCCCAAAAAGTAATGTCCCATGGAGGAAGTAGTTGCAGTGCTGATAATGGGTAATTTTTGTCAGATAAAATAGGCTGAATTTGAGAAGAAAGAAAAGAAAGGAAAAAAGGAAAGAAAGGAAGAAAGAAAGAGGAAGGAAGAAAGGAAGGAAGGAAGAAAGAAAAGAATATGAGCTCCAGTCATGGCACATGTGGATAGGGTAGAATTTCATGATTCTAGGCCTAGGCTATCATTTCAATTTGTTGGGACACCATAGTCTTAGTGTCATTGATGGCAACAATGCAGCATTAGGAAATACAAAAAGAACATAGATTAAAGAGGACAAATATAACTAAGATCATAAATAAGAACATCAGAATGAGTTGGAACCTGGATCTTATACTTCCAAAACCTGCAGGAAGCCAACCAAAAAGACCAGAAAATTTAAGATTAACTCAATTAAAAAGACTGTTAGAAGATATACTTTTTAGGGACCTAGCTAATCTCAGAATCTTGGAGGGTTCCAGTTCTACCTTACTGGAGGTATTTATCCAAGCACAACAGGAGGTACTGGCTATAGCACAGACCCCTCTGTGAGCAGCAAGTAACCTAAAGCTATTCTATTATCTAATGTACACATGCGAAAGAAGAGTTTTGTTAGGTTCCAACAGCTCTTGCTTCAAAGAGGGAAAATTCTTATTGAACTTTCACAAATAACTATATCCCATAAAATATGAAAAATTGCAAATAGTTTCCAAATTCTAGAGGGATCAGGTAGAGAGAAAGGTAAATCTTTCAATTCTGTTCACAAAACTCTACATTAATCAATTGCTATAAGCTTAAAAGAAGAAAAAATAATTTCTTGACTCTAGAAAGCAAAACATAAAGAAAGAATCAGCAATGTTTCAAACAAAAAGAAGTCATAAAAAATTTCAGTCTTTCATCAGTTCTGTCACATGTAATTAATTTTTGTGTTGCTTGATGATGGGTTAGCAATCTTCATGAATCCTTTAGTTTCTTCATTAGAATTCTGGAAGTTTTTGCCTAATCAAATGGTATGAACTCCAAAATTATCATAAACCTGTGTTCAAGAGTACTTGTCATGGTCCTTTTCCTGATTTTCTTTGAAGAAGAAGCAAATTTTGGACTATAGTTAATTATAATCCACTTTTTGAGAAGAATCAAAGCAAAACAATAATTGCTTGTGGATAAGAAAAGATTTAGAAAAGCAATAGTTAAAAACGTAATTGGGCTGGTTGC
>NW_012140524.1:1921965-1922253 GCF_000956105.1 Propithecus coquereli
AGGGATTGAACATCCATGAATTTTGGTATCTGAGGAGGGTCCTGGAGCCAGTCCCCCCGTGGATTCCAATCATTTCCCAAAAATGTAACATTTGGGCAAGCAGACTTAGTAAATGCTCTGACATGGTATCAAAAGTCAAGCAATTATCTTTTGCCTCTTCCCAAGATTGGTATAAATTTTCTTTACATATGTGCAGTATATGTATTTAAGGTATATTTGTATACACACATACCTTTTCACTTCAAAACTATAAAAGTATCTTTTTAAGTTTTTTTCTGGTAACCTTAC
>NW_012140524.1:1922303-1924411 GCF_000956105.1 Propithecus coquereli
TTAATAAATTATATTCTTCAAAATTGATAAAATTTGTGTTTAGGTATGGTCAAAAGGGTAAAAGGAAAAATAAATCACACCTACAATTCTGAGCCTCTGCCAACCAGTTCCCTTCTCTCAGGGCAACTAATATTCCTAGTTTCTTGGGTATCACTATGTGGATATTATATAGATCACATTTGAGTTGTTTCCATCTTTTGGCTTTTATAAAGCTGAATTTTTTTTTTTTTTTTTTTGAGACAAGGTCTTACCCTGTCACCTGGGCATCATCAAAGCCCCCTGCAACCGGCTGGGCACGGTGGCTCACACCTGTAATCCTAGTACTCTAGGAGGCCGAGGCAGGAGGATTGCTTGAGCTCAGGAGTTCGAGACCAGCCTGAGCAAGAGTGAGACTCCCGTCTCTACTATAAATAGAAAGAAATTAGCCAAACAACTAAAAATAGAAAAAATTAGCCGGGCACGGTGAGGTGGCGTGTGCTGTGAGCTAGGCTGATGTCACGGCAGTCTAGCCCAGGCAAGAGAATGAGACTGTGTCTCAAAAAAAACCAAAAAACAAAAAAAACAGCTCACTGCAACCTCAAACTGCTGGGCTCAAGCGATCCCCTTGCCTCAGCCTCCTGAGTAGCTGGGACTACAGGCATGTGCCACCACGTCTCACTAATTTTTCTATTTTTTGTAGAGATGGGCTCTCACTCTGTTGCTCAGGCTGATCTTGAACTCCTGGCCTCAAGTAATCCTCACACCTCAGCCTCCCAGAGTGCTAGGATTACAGGCATGAGCTAGTGTATCTGGCTCAAAATTAACATTCTTGAATATGTTATAATAGTGCACATGTACATGAATTTCTCTATGGCATATTTCTATGAGTGGAATATGAGTCATTGGGTACATTCAATGTCAAATTGGTACATTCAAAGAGGTGTACCACTTTACACCCCCCACATGAAGGTTGGAGGTTCCTGTTGCTCACTTTCTCACCAATAAACTATGTTGCTCAGGTGGTTTTTATTGGCCTTTAAATCTCAGTCATTCTGGTAGGTATAAAGAAAGAACTTATTGTGGTTTTACTCATTACCATGGGGGTTAGCACCTTTACCTGTTATTTCCCATTTGCTATTCCTGTTTTATGTAATGCCTGTTTAATATCAGCACATTTGGGAAGGAGAGGTATATCTTTTCCTTGTCTTCATTATGGTTTCACAATTTTACAGTTTACATTTTTGATCCATCTGGAATTAATTTTGGTGTAAAGCAAGTTGTAGGAGTGTGACTGTCACTTTCCAGATGGCTACTCAGTTGTCACAATACTATTTATTGAATAAACCGTTCCAAATAAATATATAATAGAATCAATTTTTGTGCCTATGCATGTGCATTTATTGTCAACTAATGAGAAATAAAACCGACACTGCAGAGCAGCAAACAAAAGAGAAGGTGTTTTAATCAGAGTCTTTTATGAATTCAATTCAATTCAAGAGACACAAATCTAGCAGCTAAATCATGTTCCATCCAGACAAAGCTAGGTAGAGGCTTATAAAGGTTTCCTACAAGTTTACACAGTGGAAGATTTTGGTATAGTTCATGATGCCAATGGCTGATTGACAGCTTAGAATGTCTCTAGGCAATGAACAACTTAATTTGTCACAGCTGTCTCCTCAGGAGGTTTTGTGAGTGGGCCCAGTGTAAACAGCTCCAATCAAATTCAGCTGCTTTTTCAGGATGTTTGCAATTTGGCCAAGTTCAAACAGGTCCATTTCCATCTGGGTGTGTATGAGACTGGGGTCCAACTCTACCTGTCCTCTTGGCTCCTTTTTAAAGACCCCTGACATAATCATCTCCATTTGAGATTTCTTTTCACATTTCCCCCTCTTGATTGAGATTTTTCCTCAGAAAGCATTGATGATCAATTATTTTGATAAGTCCCTTGGCACTGGGATAGATTTGTCCCAAAAAGTAATGTCCCATGGAGGAAGTAGTTGCAGTGCTGATAATGGGTAATTTTTGTCAGATAAAATAGGCTGAATTTGAGAAGAAAGAAAAGAAAGGAAAAAAGGAAAGAAAGGAAGAAAGAAAGAGGAAGGAAGAAAGGAAGGAAGGAAGAAAGAAAA
>NW_012140524.1:1924461-1925805 GCF_000956105.1 Propithecus coquereli
AAGAATAATAATTCATATCGCTGATTCTGTTCTTCATAAAATTTAACTATCTGTTCTTGCAGAGATAAAATTTTGGCTAACCTCTGTCCCTGGGATGGCCAACCCACTTTAGAATGATATAGCAAATCCACACTGAATACCTCATTGTTCAACTTTAGCATATTACAAAACTGACGATGCCCTGTTGCATTTGCACAAATGTAGTTAACTATATTTACAATTTGTTGCAAAGTGTCACTTAAAATAGTAGCTTCAGCATAGAGATTTTGTTGATACAAGTGACAATGAAAAGTAATGAGAGCATCTGGATCTGTTAATACATTTTTTATCCGTGCAATAAACCCTTCATGTTTTCCTATTGTGGAAGGTGCACCATATATACATACACTGACTAAATTTACCAAATTCAGTCCAACTTCATGACATTTATCTTGAAAGTTGTTGAAGATATCTATTACCCGTGTTCTGTTCACAAGAATGCGCAAAACGAGTAACTCTTCATAGCAAAGATCTTCTGTTATAACCCGAATGAAGTATAAAACCTGTGCCCAGTGAGAAGTATCAATTGATTCATCCAAGGCGATTGAATAATATGTATTTTCCTTTTGAAGTATTGCATGTTCTGTTAAGTTGAAGGCTAATTCATGTTGTTGATCATTTATCATTTTCCTTGAAAGAGGCAGTTGTTTGTACTTTGAAACGTTATCGGGGTCTAAGCATCCTACAGCTTGGATAATACATTCTTTCACAATTTCTACATCACTGAATGGCTTCCCTTTTTTCGGGAGTATGTAAGCTACTTTATAAGTTGCTTTAGTGGTATTATTTCCAGGTCTTGTTGCTGCTTGAAAGAATTGTCTTTGCTTTTCATCTTTTAATTTCTGCAGCACAACCTTTTGTACTTCTCCCTCTAATTTAAAATATTTATGGTCCCTATGAGTGTTAAAATGCTGATGAGCATTGAATTTCTTTAATGTTGATATTGCAGTATCACAAAGCAAACAAATCATCTTATCTTTAGCAGAAACAAGATAATATTGAAATTCCCAATCCTCGTTAAAAAATCTGTTTTCTTCCTTTAGCATTCTTTTGGTCTTCTTTGACATGAAGGGCTGTTAAGCAGACAAAATTAAAAAATACTGTTGAGCTGTATAACTATTTACAAATTCCACCATCAAACAGAAACACAGTGCACTGTTGTCAAAAGCTGATCACAGCTGGCGTACTTGACCACCATAGACTCTGGCCAACCAGTCTCTTGCGGTAGTGGCACCAGTCAGGCAGGGGAAGTTAGAACTAAATCATGAGCATAGCAGCCATCAATTTAGCCCTTATGGCTGACTA
>NW_012140524.1:1929346-1933813 GCF_000956105.1 Propithecus coquereli
GAGGAATAGTTCTGTTTGTTCAACAGGCCATGTCCAGACCTATTAACCTCTGGCCCCAAGGAGAGCACATCCAGTTTTGCTGACTCTGGGCTTAAGCCAATTTTTGGCCAGGGACGGTCCCTACATCTCCCCCTTTTTTGTTTAATTTTGAGATCGAATATGTTCAAAAACCATCATGATATTTTGGCGTTGATCATTCTTTATTTTCCGGTAGCTCCAGCATCTGTAGACTAGAAATAAACAAATCATGAAAACAAATAGAATTCCAACATTAGTTTCTATACCATTAAGGAAAGCCTGAAAAGAAGTTAAAGGATTAACTTGAGCAAGCCCATTAGCTAGACCTTGGAAGACATCTTGTTCATTAAACTCTGGCAAATTGTTGTGGAAGGTGCTTGTTATTTCTTGCTCCAGACTTTGTAGCTCTACTGTCAAATTGTGGCCTCCGGTTAACAGCTGGCGAAGGACTTGCCAATGCTTACTACTGTTAAAAGGAATAGGTGTGACACAAAACCTGGAAGAGTTCCAATCACAATGCAAAAACAAGTGAGTAGATAAAACTTGAATTTGATCTCCCAACCATTGGACAGTACTTTGTAAATGAAGGATTTCTCCATCTAAGCGACTATCAATTTCCTGTTGATGTTGCCACAGCCTATGAGAGTCTTCATGCCACTTACGGATGAAGTCAGCAGTTTGAACAGATTGCTATAAAGCCACTCCTGCAGTAGCAGCCGTGGTGGCTATAGATATCAATCCCACCACAACAGCAATTATGAGGCCGATAGCTCTCTTAGCTCGATGGCTCAAGGCAGTTGTTTTGTTCAGAAAAGTGGTGATTAGAGCGGACTCGCTCCAAGGGCGAGATAGATTAACTGGAATCCAAAGCTCTGTTCTGGCCCTTAAAATATACAAGCTTTGTGAACTAGCATTAAATGTAGCCCATGAAGAGCGGTTAAGGCAAGTATATAAAGAACAATCATTAATACAAGAAATATTTCCTGTGGATTCATTCCATTGGACAGTACCTAGCAACAACAAATACAGATAAGACACACAAGCCTGCAAGGATCGAGAAACATTAGTATAGAGATTAACCTGAAAAGCAGCAGGGGCAGACTGATTAAATGACACATTACCCATCCATATATTAACTAGCTCTCCAGACGCCAATAATTTCCAAAGATGTCCCTGAACACGTGATGTTCCCAGAAGATGCGGTCGAGGTGGGGCAAGACCCCCGTCAGATCAAGTAATAGTTTCATTAGCACTAGCACTTAGACGATTTCCCTGAGGATGCCATCGTAGAGAGTGATTAGTGAATTTTTCATGGAAATTGCCGTGAGGACTCCAGTCTACTATCAGAGGGTGGTCATGTATTTGTTTAAGAGTGGACCCTTTGCACCATCTCCATCCTAAACGAGACAAGGAAGGGCCAACACGAGGCATAGAACAAAAAGGTATTTGGGGCTGCCATTCAGATTGATTAGTAGGTCTTCCTTTAAGCCCTCTTACGGACAACAGCACGGTGACAGCCACAAATGTAGAAGTATTATATTGCAGACCCTATGCCTCATGAGAGATGTTCAAACAGTGAGAACCATACCCAAAGCAGATGGGATATCCTTCTGCACTAACAGAATAATTGTTAACCATTCGGCCCTCCTCATCTGGGTGAGAGGAGCCTGCCCGATACGGAGCAGGCATCCATGCAGATTCATTAGTATAGACCAGGACTTCAGGGTCCCCTGAAGAAACAGCTTTAAACAAAGGGGGGTATGGCACATAAGCCCAATAAACATGTGAAGGGTTCACAGGCCCTACCTGACAGGTGACAATAGCTAACAGGGCCAGAAACAAAGTACTGGGGTTACGTGGTTGTTGAGCCCGGGAAACGACTGTCTCAGCTTCCTGGGTCAGCTTCTTGAGCTGGCCCCATGGCGGTGGGACTGCGCGTGTCGTTCCCAGTGTCAGTCCTCGGGCTTGCACCATCAGATTCTCGAATTCCTTGAGAAAATTCTCAGTCCTCATTCTCTTTGCCATGTCGCCACTTGAGACAGTGAGTGGGGACCCACTCACAGCCCTGCCCTGTGGAGACATAAGCTTAACCCCGACCCCATTGTAGAACCTCTCCTTCCCTCCACTCTCCATTTGGCGTGGACACATACACTGGGTCCCAAACATTTGACAAAGGAGAGGACGAGGTCGTGAAATGACGTTCTGCTGCAGAGGAATTCAAAGCCTGCCAATGATTTAAAAAATTAAGGGTAAAAAATGCTCTTAATAGATGGCGTTGTGGAGACTCAGGGACCCCTCCTTTTTGTTTTTGTAGTTGGAGTTTTAAGGTATGATTGGCACGTTCAATAGTTGCTTGACCTTGACTATTAAAAGGAATGCCTGTAATATGGCGGATGGAATGCAAGGCAAGAAAAGTAGCAAGTTTATGAGAAGTAGAGGCGGGGGCATTGTCCATCTTGAGTATTGCAGGGAGGCCCATAACTGCAAAACAGGAATAAAGATGAGTGATGACAGCGTCAGCCTTTTCAGAACTCTGAGCAGTAGCCCACTGAAAATGAGAATAAGTGTGAATTGTATGATGAACATAACGAAGGCGTCTAAAAAATGTAACATAGGTAATATCCATCTGCCAAATATGGTTTCCTCTCAAGCTGCGTGGAATACAACCTGGTGGCAACAAAGGTAGTGTTAAAGGTGCGCAGAAAGCACAAGAACGCACAATAGCACGAGCCTGTTTGCGTGAGAGAGAGAAACGTTGTTGAAGTCCCTTCACATTGGTATGATGAAGTTCATGCTCTCGAGATGCCTGTTGAATAGAAGCAATAAGTAAAGAGTCAATTTTATCATTCCCTCTGGCCATAGGTCTGGGGAGTCCAGAGTGTGAACAAACATGAACAATAAAAACAGGATGGTGACGCATATGAAGTAAAACCTGTAAGTGAGTAAATAAACCCTTCAAAGTGGTTTGGGAATTGAGAGGTAGAGAGGCAGTAGGAAGATGAGAAGTAACATAAACAGCGTATTGGGAATCACTGACAACATTAAGGGGTTCAGAGGGAAAATCTTATAAAACTAAACAGATAGCATATAGTTCACTTTGTTGAACCGAAGGAAAGGGAGAAGTAACAACCTTTTGGCCCATTGTGCTCCAATAACCAGCTTTACAGGAACTTGAGACATCTGTAAAGAAGGTGGGTCCCTTTAGAGGGCTGGAAACAATAGGTGAAACAGTGAGGACGGAATGAGTCTGTAAAAAGGAATACAATTTGTGTGGCGGGTAATGATTAGCAAAGGTTCCAATGTAATCTGCGCAAGCCACCTGCCAAGTAGTGAAAAATTCAAAGTTAGTTTGAATATCTTTAGAACTTAGATTAGTAACAATTTGGTTGGGGTCCATTTCAGAGAGTTGACGACAACGCCAACGTCCTTGGGTAATCAGTTGTGCAAGCTTGTCAACGTAAAGTAACAGCTTTTTGTTCTGTTGGTTAGGGAGAAATATCCATTCAAGAATTCCATGAGATTGTCCTAAACAACCGGAAGGAGAATGACATGTGTGAAAGAGAAAGAGTGTAATAGGAAGCGAGGGTTGAAAAAATGTGAGGAAACCAGAGCTCAAACGTTGCTCTACAAACTGCAATTCAGATTCGGCCTGGGGCATAAGGCAGCGAGGGCTATTAAGGGCAGAGTTGCCCTCAAGGATAGCAAACAAGTGTTGTGGGGCATAAGTAGGTATACCAAGTGATGGTCAGAGCCAATTAATATCTCCTAATAATTTCAGAAAATCATTAAGTGTTTTTAGATTATCTCTCCGTATTTGTAACTTTTGAGGACGTGTTTGTGACTCAGAGAGACAATATCCCAAGTAATTAAAAGGTAGATTATGTTGCACTTTCTCAGGGGCAATTATCAAATTATATCGTTTGAGATTTTCCTGAAGATCTATGAAGGCTGCATCACGCATCTCTAGAGAAGGTGCTGCAAGAAGAATATCACCCATTTAATGATAAAGCACAATTTGTGGATGCTGCATATGAACAGGATTTACAGCACGGTCAACAAATTCTTGGCATAAAGTAGGGCTATTTAACATTCCTTGAGGAAGCACCTTCCACTGATAACGTTCAGTAGGACGGCCATTGTTATGTTCTGGGATAGTAAAGGTGAAACGTTCACAATCAGAAGATTGTAAAGGAATGGTGAGAAAACAATCCTTAAGATCAATAATCATCAAAGACCAGCCTGTGGGAATCATGGAAGGCATAAGTAAGCCTGGCTGTAAATGGCCCATGGGCTGTATACATTTATTAATTTCTCGAAGGTCAGTGAGGAATCTCCATTTTCCAGATTTCTTTTTAATAACAAAAACAGGGGAATTCCAAGGAGAAGTAGAGTGCTCAATATGACCTGTAGCAAGCTGTTCAGCCACTAGAACCTTTAACACCTCGAGCT
>NW_012140524.1:1933863-1936904 GCF_000956105.1 Propithecus coquereli
GTGCCCGGCCTAATAACACATTTTAATTAAGTCAACTTTTGATGCTAGAGCTCTTTAAAAAATCTTTTTATCAGGTTTTAGCTAGGCAAATAGCAAACATTCCTGTTTCTTGGCTTCCTTTCTGAAATTTGCATCAAGAAGGAGTTTTCTTTGTGGGAGGGAGAGCTGTATCTGCCTATTAGAAGTTTTGGGTAATTACTCTTTAAAGCTGTTGTCTTTGAATAAATCGTTTCCTTTCTTTTTGAGTATACACTCCCATTTAGTTTTGAAGAGAAGACTAAACAAACAAAACAACAAAAAGTTCTTATCATGTTTTAAATATAAACCAAAAATTTAAATCAAAGGTATACCTGAACAAATGACTCAAAACTAACAGAAATAAACACACATGAGACCAAAACTAAGAATCTCTTTATGGCTTCAACCAAGGTCTCCAAAGAGGGCACAAAAATTTGCAACCCTTCCAAAGATTCAGATCCTCCCAAGGATAGCTTAAAGAAAAGAAAGTTTCACTAGCTACAAATTGGGTGCAACCCACATCTGTCTGGCCATATTCTAGGGCCTCAGCTTCTGAGATCACTCTCTATATACAAAGCCCTGACCTTCTCATGTGTGTGCCCTACAGACAGAAGATTAAGAGAGACAGTGGTAAAACAGGAAAATAAAAGCTGCCCATACCCAGTGGCCCTCCTCTTGGCCTTCTCAGGAATCCCCTCTTAGTGTCAGCGGAGTTGGTGGTGTCTTGGACTCTCCAAGACAAAGTGTCCGCGTTCTTCGATATATAGGCTCTGCCCAACAAGAGGCCTCATTCTAACCCCTCATTCTTCCCCTACCATACTCTTTATGGGGATGAGATTTGCTAGAACAATGGAATCTTCTTCTAACTACCCAGCCCTTTCATTAGGGGCCACTGCTCAGGTATATCCAATACAACCCACACCTTTACAGTGGACTAATTCACCCATCTGGATAGAGCAGTGGCCCATTAAGCAGAATAAATTAAAACATTTAAAATCTCTTATCCAGGACCAACTTAAAGTGGGACACATAGAACCTTCCCTGAGTCCATGGAACCCTCCTATATTCGTCATACCTAAAAAGAACAATAAGTGGCATTTACTATAGCACCTAAGAGCTCTTAATGCTATCATAGTCCCGATGCGCCCCTTACAACCTGGCCTTCCTCAACGCTCAATGACACCAAAAAATTGGCCCCTGATTGTGATAGATCTAAAAGATTGTTTTTTCACAATTCCTCTGGCAAAGCAAGACCGGGAATGGTTTGCATTTTCTGTTCCCACCTACAACAATGCCCATCAGGTTGATAGGTATCACTGGAAGGTCCTTCCGCAAGGAATGTTAAATAGTCCCACTATCTGTGAACATTATATCTACTCCCTTCTCAGCGCCAGTTCCCATCCACTATCGTCTATCACTGTATGGATGACGTATTATTAGCAGCTCCTACTCCAGCAGAATTATTATCATTGTTTGCCCATGTGCAAATGTATACTGCTGTCCATGGGCAGCAAATTGCCCCGGACAAAATACAGCTTACCCGACCCCGGTGCTATCTTGGTTATCTCCTTTTTCGCGTTCACTATGACCCCAACAAATAGCAATCTCCTTGCCTTGTACCCTGACACTACATTCGTTACAACCATTTTTGGGACATGTGAATTGGATACGTCCCACTTTAGGAATTACTAACAAATACATCATCTTACTAATACATTAAAGGCTGATCCAGATCCATCTTCACCTCGTTCGCTAGCATCTCTGGCATTACAGGAATTCCACTCTATCAACAAAGCCCGTAGTCACTGTCAACTGTCACACATGAACCCAGAGAAACCCGTTCTTTTATTTGTCTTTAACACCCCCCCCATCTCCAACTGCTCTTTTAGGGCAATTGACACCTCACTTTGCTCCTTTGGAATGGTTATTCTTACCTCACATTCCCTCCAAAACCTTTTCTCCCCTTCTAGATCTCTTTGCCTCTTTGATTATTAAGGGATGCTGTCGTACACAACAGTTGCTTGGATTAGATCCACACACTATATATCTCACTATTCCTAAAAACTGCTTTGAAGCAACTTTACATAATTCTTTACTTTGGCAATCAGCCCTTGCAAGTTATGTAGGTTCTCCTTCCTTCCATTACTCTTCTGACAAGCTTCTCTCCACTCTGTCCTTACTTCCCGGACAACCGCTTACAAAACTCTCCCCTACACTGCTTCCCACCGCCCAGACAGTGTTCATAGATGGGTCAGGACGATCATCTAAAGCAGAGATTGCATGGAAAGATGGTAACTGGAAATATTTATCCACCTCTGGTTTTCTCTCCACTCAACAAGCAGAATTAGGGGCACTTATGTTAGCTTTAAAAACATTTCCATGAGAACCTCCTAAACATCATCACTGACTCCCGTTATGTATTCTATTCTGTTCTCCATATCGAAAATGCTATCATTAAGGATATGCCTAATCAAACTTTACTTCAACAATTCCTTATTCTACAGGGCTTATTAGATATTCGGCAACACCCCCTCTTTATTTCTCGTATTTGTGCTAATACCACTTTGCCTGGACCTCTGACAGAAGGAAATAATACCGTTGATCATCTCGTTTCCTACCATGTATACTCCACTAATGCCTTTAAAAATGCTCTAACGTCCCATCAGTTCTTCCATCAAAATGCTTGGATGCTCACCAAACTGTTGCTGCCCAATTGCAGAACGGGGGATGGACACAGAAAGAAACACACAGACACACACAAAGACGGTACAAGACTGCAGTGCCGATTGCACCAGTCGCTTTATTCTTATACTTTTCTCTGTCTGGCAGCTACTTCCTGGTATGTGACCACCTTGGGCACCTTGAGGAAAACACATTTTCATTCCTTCCAGACGATTGCTCAAGGGAAGCGGATGTTTGCATCTTAACTTCTTGAGCTCATCACCGTGTGCAGGACAATGAGACACCTTGGCTTGTTTGCAAGACCCCAGGCCCTTGGCTATCTGCCATAAAGCTGTCTGTCA
>NW_012140524.1:1936954-1952751 GCF_000956105.1 Propithecus coquereli
TCAGGCTGGTCTCGAACTCCTGAGCTCAAACAATCCGCTCGCCTCAGCCTCCCAGAGTGCTAGGATTACAGGCGTGAGCCACCGCGCCCGGCCTAATTTATTTATTCTTAACGACTATGTTTCAAAAATTTGATGGGACATTGGACAAATCTAGCCACAAGTTTAATTACCTCAAGTTACTTCATTACCTCAAGTTTAATTTTCTATTAACTATTTTTATATTACTGTGTATTAGGTAAGTATCATAAAAGCAAGAAACTTAAACACATGCATACTTTGCTGATAACTCAGAAGACATATTTGTTTTTATTAGACCAATAGCATTAAACTAGTCTTGTTTACTAAAAAATTTACTCGAGTCATGTAAACTTGAAAAATATTTGGGCTTATTTATTTAATTTACGAGCACTCATCTATCTTTAAGTTAATTTGGCACAATGTAGACAATATACAAACATATTACTGATATACACATACATGTAGATACAACATATAACATACACACGTGCACATGTATGTATATAAAACCAAAGAGATCAATGAATTCAATGTAAGAAAGTAGAGCTTTAGATCTGAGAGAAACCCATCCACCCACAGCTCTTGGGGCTCCATGAGAAAAACAGTTGTCTCTCACCCCCAAAAGAACTCTGTTGCACCTTTTCTGTGTCGCTCAAAGGGTCCCAGGATTGTTAGAAGTCTTCTTCAGTATCGAAGGTGGAGAAAGCAAGGAGGGGCAGACAGAAGTATATGGAAGAACAAGTCTTAAAGGAACCAATTTGAGATCTTGTTTGCCAAAAGGCCAATGAAGTTTTACATTATCCTTGGCAAAAAACATGTCAATAAGAAAAGAGCAGAAAGAAGGAGCGTTTATAGTTAGCAGGGGTTTAAGAAGAGAGGAATTCAGTAGACTGAGAAGTTTTATAGAGAAAACAGAGGCCTCGAAATCCATATATATGTATACAGATATAGCCTAAATAACACTTTTTTTTTTTTTTTTTTTTTAAGACAGAGTCTCACTCTGTTGCCCGGGCTAGAGTGAGTGCCGTGGCGTTAGCCTAGCTCACAGCAACCTCAGACTCCCGGGCTCAGGCAATCCTTCTGCCTCAGCCTCCCAAGTAGCTGGGACTACAGGCATGCGCCACCATGCCCGGCTAATTTTTTCTATATATTTTTAGCTGTCCAATTAATTTCTTTCTATTTTTGGTAGAGACGGGGTCTCGCTCTTGCTCAGGCTGGTCTCGAACTCCTAAGCTCAAACAATCTGCCCACCTCAGCCTCCCAGAGTGCTAGGATTACAGGCATGAGCTACCGCGCCCGGCCTTAACATCATATTGTTAACATTAGGCGATAGGTGGCGAATGGTCACAAATGCTCCAAATTGATGCAATAAGTCTCGTCCCCAGAGATTCACAGCAATATTAGTAATATAAAATTGAAGAGAAGCTTGTTGGCCTTCAGGTCCTAAACAATTAAAAGTATCCTTAATACGAAACACACACTGAGCCTGCCCCAAACCAAACAGAACAGTGGGAACTGCAAGTTTGGGCCAGTCAGGGGGCCATTGAGCAAGACAAATAATAGAAACATCAGCCCCAGTATCCACCAACCCCTCAAACGTATGACCATTAATGGCAAGAGTGAGGACAGGTCGAGAGTCTTGAATAAGAGTTTCCCAAAAAACTTCAATTCCTGTGCTGCCAAAGCCTCCCTGACATTCAGCTTTATGAGTAGGAAAAGAGACATGCAGTAGGAGCAAGAGCTGAGCTATACGAGTGCCTGCAAGGACTTGAGTAGTATGGGAAACAGAGACCATAAGCTGAATTTCACCGGTATAATCTGAGTCGATAACTCCCACATGTACAAATATTCCTTTCACAGTACAGCTGTTGTGTCCAATAACTAGCCCAACCTTCCCCGCAGGCAAAGGTCCAAAGACCTGTGTAGATAACTTATGAACACCACCAGCAGGAGACAGGGTATATGTTCGTGCAACCGCAAGATCTGCAGCTGCACTACTAGGTGTGGCGGCGTATAACTGAGTTGCTTTTAAAGATTGCTCATCTGATGGGCTGTCCCATCGCTCACTGGGTATTGCTGGAACTGGGGTCTCATATTGTTGTTGTTGGGGTCCTGAGGCCGGGGTCCCCTCAATGAGTTTCCCGACTGCATGCCGTCACTCGTCCCATTAATGGGAGGGAGAGGGTTGCTATCCTTATCAAACTTGGACCGGCATTCATTGGTCCAATGATACCCTTTCCCACATCTACCATACAGTGTTGAAGGCTGGGATTTAGCAGCTTGAGAAGGAGGACCGGAACTACGATGTCCCCTCCGTCTACATTCCTTTCTCATGTGACCCACCTTCCCGCAATTAAAACAGGCAGGTCGACTATTGCCTTTTGGATGGCTCCTGCCAATAAGGTAGCATGATAAGCAGCGCCACTGACACCAGCGCAAGCCCGGACATATTCATCCAAGGAAGCCCCATTAGCCTTCAAGGGGCATAAAATCTTCTGGCAATCTGGGTTAGCGTTCTCCACAGCCAGAGACTGAATTATCAGAGAGGCTGCTTCATTGGAGCTGATGCTACGCTGAACGGCATCTTTCAGTCGAGACAGAAAATCAGTATAGGGTTCAACAGGTCCCTGTATGGTCTTAGCAAAAGACGGGGCTAAAGAGCCAGAGGTCTCAATTTTTCTCCAAGCTTTCAAAAAAATTAATTTTATCTGAGTCAAGGCTGGGTCACCAGGGCTGCTTGAGCCTCCTGAGTAGTATACTGCCTGTCCCAGTGATTTGTTCCTCCGTAGGTCCAGGAGGTTGTTGTTGTGCATTAAGGTGAGCCTGCACTCCAGCTTCCTCCACCCACCAGCTACGGAGCTGTAACCATTGTGGACTTTCTAAAACAGTTGTTCCCAATTGTTCCCAATCTATAGGCAGTAGAATATTAGGTCTGGAATAAGCATCAATCAAACCGGCAACAAAGAGAGACTGGGGTCCATAAGCTTGAACAGCCTGCTTTAATTCCTTTAAAAATTTATATTGCAAGGCCTGATATTGTACATTCCATCCTCCATTAGGGAGATTAGGATCTTGACCTGGAGGAATTTCTTGCCGCTTAATGGGAAATACAAAGGATCTAGGAATAAGAACATTAGTATCTGGTTTAGGAGGATGGTCGTCAAAATCAGGAGCAAGAGGAAAATCGTCGTCTGGTCCTTGAGTAAAAGGAATTTGAAAAACTTGTTCCCCTGGTTTCGGAGGGGCCGAGGGACAGACTGGTCAAGCCGAAACGAAGCGCGGAGGTGGAGGACTAGCAGCCATCTTATTCCTTTTAAGCAAGAAAATTAATTCTTGTATTTCTGCCCAAGTAGGCAGCTCACCCGAAGGGTGAGAGTCCCCATCCGGTGGCTCTGGCTCTCCCTCATCTCTCAATTCGTCAGGGGACAGGGCACGAGATGGCAAAGGTTCCTTTTCGGATTCTTCACCTGCATAAGCCTTTTCTGAGTCTGTCTGCAGCAAGCGTAAAGCCTGCGTTATCACATTGCAGATGGTCCAAATCTTTAAATCAATAGTTTCGCCTTGCTGATGGGCGTGGTGAAAAGCTTTAATAACTTGTTGTCAACTATGGAGATTTAACTGCACCTGTGACTGACATTGAAACCAATAACAAGGTTGTTGTACTAGCACCAATAATTGTCTTAAGATACTTTCTTTTACTTCTACTCCCACAGAGCTTAAAAGTCCTTGAATTAATTTTCGATATTTGTGCTCTGCTGCTGAGGGAGAATTCCCCGTATTTTCCCGAGAGTCCCCTGTTGGTTGCTGCTTACCTGATGCCAAAGGGGTGCCTCTTCGGTCCCTCCGTCCTGAACGACACAGACCCTGCTTGCTGCGCCAGTTGTGGCTGCCCAATTGCAGAACGGGGGATGGACACAGAAAGAAACACACAGACACACACAAAGACGGTACAAGACTGCAGTGCCGATTGCACCAGTCGCTTTATTCTTATACTTTTCTCTGTCCAGCAGCTACTTCCTGGTACGTGACCACCTTGGGCACCTTGAGGAAAACACATTTTCATTCCTTCCAGACGATTGCTCAAGGGAAGCGGATGTTTGCATCTTAACTTCTTGAGCTCATCACCGTGTGCAGGACAATGAGACACCTTGGCTTGTTTGCAAGACCCCAGGCCCTTGGCTATCTGCCATAAAGCTGTCTGTCATGAGGAATAGTTCTGTTTGTTCAACAGGCCGTGTCCAGACCTATTAACCTCTGGCCCCAAGGAGAGCACATCCAGTTTTGCTGACTCTGGGCTTAAGCCAATTTTTGCCCAGGGACAGTCCCTATACCAAACAATTTCCCATTATCCAGAAACAAGCTCGTCACATAATACGTGCCTGCTCTGCTTGGCAGGCTGTACAGGGTGGGCCCTTACAGCCTGGGGTTAACCCCCACGGTCTTACCCCTAATTCTTTATGGCAAATGGATGTTACTCATTTCTGTACCTTCGGGAGCCTTCAATATCTACAGGTAACTGTTGACACTTAGCAATGATCCGTGCCACTCCATGATCGGGTGAGCGTGCCTTGCATGCTGTCACTCTTTTGTTAAACTCCATCGCTCATCTAGGGCTTCCTCATACTGTAAAGACCGATAATGGACCCTGTTATACCACGGTTGTCTTTCAGACCACTTTACAGGACTGGAACATTCGCCACATCACTGGCATTCCACATAACCCTACTGGACAGGCAATTTTTGAGCGGACCAACCGAACCTTAAGAAATTATTTGGAAAAACAAAAAGGGGAATTCCTTGCCTCTCCACAACACAAAGTAGCAAAAGCTTTATACACACTTAATTTTTTGACTTTGTCTGGTCTCCAGCTACCTTCCACTGTGGTTCTTCATCTTTGTACTTCCTTCTCTGGATCCCAGCCTGAGCCCCAACAGAGAGTGTGGATGTGGCGATGGGATTCTGCGGGAACTTGGGATGGCCCTTTCTGTCTGTTGACACGGGGCAGGGGATATGTTTGTGTTCAAACTTCTCCAGGTCCTGAGTGATTCCCCTCCAGACCAGTTCGCCTGCACCATGAGCTGGAAGGACCAACCCAACAACCTGATTCCACAAATGGAACGTCTATCCCTCCAGTTGCTGACGACGGGGACCCCTCCGCGACAGATGCCTAACACCATGACGGCACCTGGGATCACGTGGGGTCAATTGAAGCAGCTAGAGATGCAGGCTTCAGCTATGGTGACACAACTGGGGGCTCCTCCTACCCCAGGGAACACTTCTCTGACGTATTTGGCCATTGTTGCCCGTAATAGCAGCCAGGTACCTCGAGGGCTGCTTTACAGCCTCTTTCTCCTTTTATTCCTCCCAGGAAATACAGCCTCAGTTTACTGGGCTCATGTCTTAAATCCGCCTGTGTTTAAACCCCTAACATGGTGGGACTCGGAGATCCTTCAGTCTACCAATAACTCAACACGGACTGGAGGAGCACGATTGCCTCCAAGTTCCTGGCAGAGAAATGGAACAGATTGGCTTAATATCACAGAGCCAGTAGTTTATCATTCCTCTAATCCTCCCGTGTGTGTTACCAACTTACCTAATACAACATGGTGCATTCCCATGACCACTCAAAAATATCTATATTATAAACTGAGAACTGCCAACACAAAGGCCAATTTAACATTCATTCAGGAAGTATCTGTGCCTCTCAGTGCTACTCACCTGCGCAATTCAACCGACCCTCCTGATTTTCCCATATGTGCTCCAAATAAAGACTAGAGACATGTTTGGCATTCGGCCCGGTGGGCTTCTTGCTGAAAGGAGGAACCTGGAGCAATGTCCCTTACTGGTCTGAACGGCTTATTAGAGGATTGGGGGCCACACGGTCACTTAGCGAGCAACCCTCACGATCTTTCCTTCATACTTGGTCCAACCACTCAATTTCCTGGACGGGAGAGGGGCTGTCGGGGCCCGTCCTCAAGCTGACAACAACCGCACCAGCCGCCCATTATCTCAAACTTGGAGGTTGGGTCTCCCCTTTTTTGAGGGAAATATCTAGCATGGTACTTATTCCACTTCAGGTACTAATTATATTCTTAACCTTACTCACAATGCTGCTGACTCAGTTATGATTTGTACTACTCACCCGTATGTATTTGTAGTTGGTCAATGGTTGCCCATTTTGACAGCGACCAGTTTGTATTATATCGTTAACATTACCCCTCTGGCCTGGTATGTAAGTTGTCTTTCCTGCCATGATGTGACAACCTTTAATTTGACCTATGTGCTGCCATTAAGACGGCAGGCTCAAATGTGGCTTCCGGTTAATCTTACCCGAACCTGGCAGTATTCTTCTGCCGTTTATGCCATTCCGCAGGCTTTGGGAAAGCTTTGCGCTCCCCGGTCTCTGTTTACCTTAATTGCCTTCCTCATTTCAGCTACTGTGATTATGGCCTCTGCCACCGTTACTTCAGTCTCTTTAGAAGCTGCTATCCATACAGCTCAAGTTGTTAATGAAGTAATGACTAATGTCACTAAAGAAATGATTCTACAAACAGCCATTGACAAAGGTATTCTGTCGCCTCCAAGCACTGGAGGTGGCAGTAGAGTGATTAGGTGACCAACAGCAAGCTTTGTCTCTTTGACAAAAGTTGGGATGTGACTGGGGACACTACCACCTTTGTGTAACTCCATTACCTTACGATCAGTCTCAACATTCTTGGGAAAAAAATAAAGCTACACCTACATGGTGTTTTCAGTGCCTCTTTGGAAAAGAATGTTACTGACTTAGCTTCTGAATTGCAAAGACAATTAATTACCATTCAAAAGGAAACCCAAGTGTCCTATCTTCAGGATCTACAAAAGGATTTTTCCTGGCTAAATCCTAATAATTGGTTTTCAGGCCTCAACTTACATATGTGGTTTATGATTGTGCTTGATCTTGTCACTTTCTGTCTCTTTTACTTTCTAGGATGGAAGATCCACCAATTGATGACCTCCAAACACCATCATGGAAAAACGCTGACTGAAGCTTACATCTCTCTTTCTCCCACTCACACTCCGTCTCTAATTTTAAATAAGCAAAAAGAGGACTATGTGGGGGATGGGCCTAGAAGAAAGGATGGATGGATGGAAAAAATGTGAGCAGGGTGAATGAAGGGACAGGCGAAAACGCCTACCCCTGAAGCTGCTTGTTCACTGTGTGCAAAGGTCAGTCAGCTGACCTGTACGGATGTCATCCCAGACCTTTGTCCTCCAGCCAAGTTCTTTGTTCTAAGAATTATTACCTGATATCTGCACATCTTGTTCCTTATCTGCAAAGAGTTATGCTTGCTTAAGTTTCCACATTCTTGTGTACTCCCTGACCTCTTGCATGTATCCTTGGTAATAAATATGGGAAGGAACTTAACTGAGGAGGCCATTTTCTCCTTCAGACTTTGGTCTCTCCCCTTCTCTCTGAACACTGTTTTGAGTAATTATTCCTTCATCACTGGACACCGGAGCAAAAAGCTGCCGCTACACCCACAGGGATAGAAAGGATTACAAATGGGTACCCCAAAGGGTCAAGAGTCATACAAATAATTAAAAAGAGATAATTCCAACTAATTTTTATAAATATTTCTCTCCTGAGGTAAAGTTGTCCACTGAGAAAAGGAATTTTTTTGGTGGGTCTAAAGAACTTTAACTCTGTTTCAAATTTAATCTCAGCTGGAATACTTCTTAGCTAATTCCCTGTATGTTAATATTTCAAAGACATGGTAAAATTCATATCTCCAAGGGATGCAGAAAGGCCTGGGAAAGGCTGGAGTGACTTTTGTAAATCCTGCAGCAAAATCAAGTAGGCAGTTTGATCATTTAAAGGATTTTCTAGGGGGGGATTAAATGAAAGCTCCCTTAAAAAATACTTTTAGATGCAAAAGTCCAAATTTCCAAACATATACCTTTAATTGTGACTCAAAACCAATAAGCCTTCTTGTGGCTTATAACCAGACACAAGAATGATGTTCCCAGAGAGTGTGGGAATATGCCGTCCCCCTCAAGATCTTAAGTTTATTCTAAAGATAGCCTAAGAAAGTAAAGACCTTCATTAGCAAAGCAATGAAGATTGAGACAATTAGGACGAATTCCCCTGAAAGCCATTTGGAAAAACAGATATTTGGGACCCCAAACTGGCCACCTGACATAAGCCCAAACAGCTTATGCCCTCTGGAGTGATGAAGACCAGAGAAAGAATTCACTGGTTACAAAGCCAAATTTCTCAAGAAATACAAGATGAAAGGAGAATGGTATCATGATTTTCCTCCATATAACAAACCATACAAAGAGATAAAGACAATGGAAACAAAGACCATCCTTGGGAAACTAAAGATCAATAACAAATAGGTACCTAAAACAAATCAGTAAGAGTCAAAAATTCAAAAAACTAATTATTTTTTTCTTTATTTATTAATGTTTTTGTCCTGTCAATCTAAACCTGGAAAGGCTGAAACAGGGACAATTTTTTTTACCTTCCTCTCTCAAACCAGATACCACAGATAGAAGTCTAGGAAAAGCTGACTTTGGTAGGAAATTCTACCTTCTTCTGTTGGCTTCTGCCAGTTCTCCCAAAATTCCATCCATTGGTCCCAGAATGAGTGGAGTGTCTCTGTTGGTCCCATCTGGGTTGCCAATTTGTAGGGGAGAAAATGTAATTTCTTTTCTTTCCCTCTTAGGTTCGTAGTTGAGACAATCTCCAAAACAAAGGAGAGATTCTTTGCAGTCAAAACTGGCAACAGAGGACACCCAAAAAAAGGCCTAAACCTCAACTAAGGCAGGAGTTGGGGACACTGACTCAACCGATGAATGAAGTCCAGGGCTGTCTGGAGATGATGGGACACAAGGAATTCATGCAGGTACCTTTGCTCAGGTCTCCAGCAGCACCAGAGACCAGAAGGGAGTTGCTTTGCATCCCACTTCTGACACCATGTAATGTCAACTAATAAGAAATAAAACCAGTACTGCAGAGAAGCAAACAAGAGAAATTATTTCAATCAGGGTCTGTTTCAATCAGGTATAAATTGCAATTTGGGAGACACAAATGTAGCAAGCAGCTAAATCATGTTCCATTCAGATGAGACTAGGCAGGGGTTTCCTGAAAGTTTACACAGTGAAGGATTTTTGTATAGTTCATGATTGTCAATGGCTGATTGACAGCTTAGAATGTCTCTAGGCAATGAACAGTTTAATTTGGCACAGCTGTCTCCTCAGGAGGTTTTGTGACTTGGCCCAGTGTAAACAGCTCAAATCAAATATAGCTGCTTCTTCAGGACATTTGCAATTCGGCCCACCTCAAACAGGTCAAGTTCTGTCTTGGTGTGTATGTGACTGGGGTCCAACTCCTTTCTCCTTTTTAGAGACCTCTAACATAATCATCTTCATTATGGATTTCTTTTCATTCTATCTATCTTAGTATGTGTGTGTATGTATAAATTCTGTTGAGACTCCCTTTGTATTGCATAGAAGGCATAGAAAAATTGGGGTAGACTTTCTTTTTTAGACTTTCTTATTTTTAATTTTATACTGAGTCCTCCAATTCAGAGACTGGTATGTCTCTCCATTTATCCAAGTGTTCTTTTATGTGTTTTTGTATGGTCTTGTAAGTTTCTTCCTAGATGGTCTAGTTTCTCTTGCTGTTATAAAGAAGATTTTTCTATATGTTTCCTGAATTACCCTTTTTTTCATATACATTTAGTTGTGGTAAATATACATAACATAAAAATTTACCATCTTAACATTTTTCTTTTAAATAGATAAAGTCTCACTATGTTGCCCAGGCTGATCTCAAACTCCTGGGCTCAAGCAATCTTCCCAACTCAGCCTCCTGAGTAGCTGGCACTACAGATGCTCACCGCCATGTCCAGCTCCATTTAAACAATTATTGGTCGGGTATGGTGGGTCATGCCTGTAATCCTAGCATTCTGGGAAGCCAAGGTGGGAGAATTGCTAGAGGTCAGGAATTCAAGACCAGCCTGGGCAACAGAAAGACCCCATCTCTACTAAAAATAGAAAAAATTAGCCAGGCATGGTGGTGCACACCTGTAGTCCCAGCTACTCAGGAGGCTGAGGCAGGAGGATCGCTTGACTCTGGGAATTTAAGGTTGCTGTGAGCTAGGCAGTTGCCATGACACTCTAGCCTGGGCAACAGAGTGAGACTCTGTCTCAAAAAATAAAAAATAAATAAAAAATAAACAAGTATACAGTGCAGCATTAGGTACTGTAATTTTGTGAAATACATATTTGGTTTTCATCCTGTTTGCTGGCATACCACTCCTAAAAGCTTTGGAATCTTCTAAGTAATATGTCTTTTTGTATACCGATGAGTTGACTTATGGCTGTTAGACTGAGGTAGCTTCAGAATGGGGGCTGGTCACCTGAAAGACCAGGGCCAGATTAAAGAGTTGGGACTTTCAGCCCCATCCCCCAACCTCTGAGGAGGGGAGAAGAGCTGAAGGCTAAGTTGATCACCAATGGCCAATGATTCAATCAACTTTGCCTACATACTGAAGCCTCCATAAAACCCCCAGAGGACAGGGTTCTAAGAGCTTTGGAATAGCTGATCATATAGAGGTTCCTGTAGGGTGGTACACCTAGACAGTGTGTGGGAGTTCTGTGCGCCTTCCTACATGCCTTGCCCTATGTGTCTCTTCATCTGTATCCGTTGTAATATCCTTTATAATAAACTGGTAAACAAGTTTCCTTGGGTTTTGTGAGCCACTTTAGCAAATTAATCAAACCCAAGGAATGGGTTGTGGGAACCCTAATTTATAGCTGGTCAGTCAGAAGCACAGGTTAAACATCCTGGGGCTTGCAATTGGCATCAGAAGTGGGGGGCAGTCTTGTGGGACTGAGCCCTCTACCTGTGGGATATCTCCAGGTAGATAGTGTCAGAATTGAATTGGAGGACACCCAGCTGGTTTCTGCTGCAAAACTGATTGCTTGCTTGATATATGGGAGGAAAACCTCACACATCTGATGTCAGAAGCATGTTGTGAGAGCATAGTAGGAGAAACTGAGTTTATTTTTTTCTCAATATACAATATTGCGCAAACATCACCAAGATCCTCTGATTTATTTCTATATTTTCCTTTCCCTGCTTGTAAAACAACCTCGTCTGCAAGTCATCCCAACTATATCTTGTTTACCCTCCATATAAACATCTATGGCAAGACTACCCTGAGATACTCTGATCTGAATAAAATCAGTCTCTACTTGTCTGGATTTCCTCTTTGACTGCTACAAATGAATAGTACATCCTAACATGAAAAGTCTTGCTTAACCAAGATAATTCCATCTTTTTTTAAAAACTTTGTCATAGTCATTTATTATTCAGCAAAATGTAGGAAGGATATATTTATCAGAGTCACCTATAAATGATTTATCTTCCTAGTGAGTGCCTAGCAAACCCCAATCATGAGAGGTACATAACGAATTGAAAAATTGACTTTAGTTCTCCTGGGAAGTATTAATTAGATCCTCAAGAATTCATTCAGAGAGATGATCGTATCCTTAACCACGAAAATGTAGCTGGGCATCTGTGGTTAGGGGTCTTGGTTTATGCTCAAGTTAAGCATCTGAGAGACGAAGTTGAGGTGTGTGATAATGCATTTCATAAAGTGCCTACCATTATTAGTTGATGAATCAGAAGATCTGAGTTATGGTTCTAACTCTGGTCCTAATTAACTTTAGCAAGTAATTTAACCTTTATGAGCCTTTGATTTTTTTTTTTTTTTTAAAAAAGTCAAGGGGTTGAACTTAGTAGCTTCTAAATATCTCTGCATCCCAAAACTACAGCACTGTACAATTAGTCCATAACTGGAAACCTTCAAAGGAACCTAGACTCTGCCTTCTTCCTTCATACCTGTCAGGTTGGTGAATATGACTTTTTATTTTTAGGCTGCTTGCTTTTTCCTTTTTTCTTCTTTTTTCCTCCCTCCCTTCCTTCTTTCCTTCCCTTTCTTTCATCATCATCTCACGTAATGAGAAATCTAGATATAGGCTATGCTGACTTTTAACACAATATGAAAGGCACAAAATTTTTTGAAAATATATATTTTTTTAATTTCAATATATTATATGGGTGAAGCAGATGCCCAAAAATCTTTTGAGGAAAGGAAAACACCTTCTGATTTTGATTACCCTGAGGATGTTCTAGGTATGGCTTGGGGATTTACGCACTTTGGGCATCACCCTAGAGTGAGCATGCTAATTATGGTTACTTTTGTCCGATGAGTTCTAAAGTAGCCATTTAAATAAAGCTGCCACCTGAGTTCTCAGTCTTCAAATCCTCCCTAGGGATTTATTAAGTTCACTTGTTAGGGGCTTGTTTTATATGACCAGCCTTTATGCTTCAACCATCTCATATAATTAAAATCCCACAAGAGGACTCTACTATTTCTGATCCACTGAATTAATACCAAATAAAGGGCAGAAGTAGTCAAATAAAATGTGATAGAAATTTGGGTTGCCCAAGAGAACGTTTTGTCAAAAAGTTCAGTTCTATCAAGTTTGGATCCTCAGCTACCTCTTCTTGAATCTTTTCCCACATTCAACCTGTCCTTGGTTTAGATCAACCCTTATTAATTCATGCCCCACTAGCTTGTCTATTTCTCCCAGTCTTACTTATTCCTGTTACAATCCAGGCTTTACTCTGCAGCCTCACATACCTCACTTACACCATAATATATGCTGTGGGAGATAAAAATTATAGAAACCTTGGCTTCATGGAGCTTAGAATCTTCAGGAAAGTAGGATGCATAGATAGGAAGCTATTATAAATCAATATAAATGTCACCAAAAGTTCAGCACTTGTTCCCGAAGCCACATCAGAAGAATGAAAACAACTGGTTTGAGGAGGAGGAAAGAGAAATTTATTAATTTGCTGGCAAATGAACAGGTTGGCAGACTTCCATCTTAAAGTACCAATGTCCTGCTTCTGAGCAGAAGTACAGACCTTTTAAAGGGGATGGTTCTGATTCATCCCGTCTTTGGCTAAGGTGATCTTGTGACCTCCCCCATGATATTTCCCTTCAGCCATCTCCTGTGGCACAAAGAATAAAGGACACTCCCCTGCCCCTTCCAACCACAGGCCTGAGACAGGGATTCAGGTTTTAGTTCTCAAAAAGGGTGAGGGGGTTTTGAAGAGACAGAAAACATTTTTACCCTTTTTCAGGCCATTCTCTCTGTTACATGAAGAGTCTTTGGTTGCTTTGAAAATGAGAATTAATGACATAGAGTGTAAAGATCCTCATCCTATGTGATTAGTAGTGAAAGCTTTTAAATTAAAAAAAAAAATAGAAAGCATAAAGATGGTAAGGTGATTTGACAAACTATAGATTTTTACATTTAAAGAATCCCCAAATTAAAAGACAAATAAAGAAGAAAAATTTAAACACCATGACAACAGGTTAATATCCTTAATATAGAGAACTGAGTATTTAAAATTCCTATGTTCTTAGGAAAAGATTGACAGTTTGACAGCCATGAGAACAAGTAAGTAGCAGAACTGGTTTAACCCTCTGAAATCAATGGCAACTTGCCTTTGTGAAAATGCTTTCAAAAGCCAGCTGATCAGAGACAGCCCAATGTCTGCAAGTCAGCTGGTCAGCAACAGTCTTGCCAGAATAACCCACCCTGGTCTCTGTAACAAACACAAGCCACATTTCAGAGGCTGATGTAAACCCCCTCTTGCCTCTGTAATTAATACAACCACTAAACAAATGCTTCCCCCAAACCTCAAAAGATCAGCAATTTATTTTCTTCAAGGATACTGTGTCTGATGAATATAGCTCTCTCTTAATAAGTCATAAATTGATCTTTTTAGTTTCAGATATTGTGTGGTAGTCTCCTCCTTTGACAGAGCCAGATAAAAATAAGCAAAGATGCCATTAGATAAAAGTGCAAAGGATGTGAGACAGTAATTCACAAAGGAAGAAATCCAAATGCCTTGAAAAATGAAGAAATGTTCAATCTTTCAAGTAATCATAGAAATTCAGATTAAAACATTGAGATACTTTTTTCTTTTTTACAGAAAGACTGGTAAAGGTTTACTGAAATAAACAATACAAATTTAAAGCCTTGAAAAATCTTTATTTACTTTATCTCAGTTGTTTTATTTTTATTTCTTCCTATATCTCAGAGGTGAGGCGGGTGGCGGGGGAAGGTGAGTGCAAGGGAAAGAAGAAGGGAGATGGGGGAGAAAAGAAAGAAAAAGAAAAAAGGAGAAGCCTTATGAAAAAAATTTTGCTATGTCAAAAATAAAGTCAGGGAGTTCACTTGCTCAAGACTTCTTGGGCGTGGCTCCGGGGAAAAAAAAAGTAGGTAAATAAATAAAGTCAGATCAAGTTAGGAAAAATGTAAAAGCTTGTTGTCATATAGTAAGAGAAGGTATAGAACAAGATACTGGAGACTTCAAACCGAGTAGTAAGAAGCTCATCTTACAACAGTTACAGCACAGCTTATAAAGCATAAAGGAGGAAGTATTTTGACCTTGTTCATGATCGCCTGTTCTCCATTAACATTCTTTTTCGGGCAAGTAGGGCTGTTTAAGCTGATTTGTCTACAGCTGATTGGTTTAATTTCACTGATGCATGCTGGCAAGGACGTGGTCAAGCTTTGTGTTTTGTTTATGATTAGAACTAGCCTTAGCTCAGGATGATTTAAGTTTTGGTTATTTAGTTATGGGCGGTTGGCCTTGGGGTGTATCTTATCAGTGGTCTCCCTTTTTATTTTTCTTTAGCAACCGTGCTAATGGAAGATGGTAAAAAGAAGGGAACGATTCACATAGAAATTAAAAAGTCTAAAAACATAAAAAATCCTGGTTATCAGATATGAATTAAAATAAGACATGTCACCATGTTTTAATGATCAAATTATAAAGTGATAAGGGTGAGTGAACACTGTGTTCCTATATCACTGCTGTCACTGTAGCCCTATTTATTTCTAACAATGCTATTTGTATTGAACTCTATCGTTTTATTTTAATATAGCAATGCTTGCATTTTCTTTTTTTTTTTTGGCCTGGTATTCCTTTTCTATCTACTCACTTTCTATTCTATTCTTTTCTAATACTATTTACTTTCAACTTCCCAAGGTTGAAAGACTAAGACTAAGACCTAAGTCTTAGAGGTCTAAGATTTCTAAAGTCTTTCAAGCAGCCTATAGAATGTATTTTTAAAATTCAATCTATCTTTGTTTTTACTGCTATGGACTGAACATTTGTGTTCCCCCCTCAGTTCATATGTTGAAATCCTAACCCCCAAGGAGATGATATTACAAGGTAATTAAGTCAAGAAGGTGAAGCCCTCATGATGGGATTAATGTCCCCATAAGAAGAGACAGAGCTTTCTATCCAAACCCCTCCCTCCACCATGTGAGGATACAGCAAGAGGTGGGCCATCTACAAAGCCAGGAAGAAGGCCCTCACCCATCACCCAACCATGCTGGCACCCTGATCTCAAGCACTCAGTCTCTAGAACTGTGAGAAATAAATTTCTGTTGTTTAAGTGACCCAGTTTATGGTATCTTTTTTACAGCAGCCCAAACTGACTGAGAAAGACTACCAAGGCATTAAGTGTATTACCTTTATACAATTAGTTTCCAGTGGGATGCAGTGGCTCACACCTGTAATGCCAGCACTTTGGGAGGCTGAGACAGGAGGATTGCTTGACGCCAGGAGTTCAAGATGGGCAACATAGTAAGATCCCATCTCTACAAAAATATTTAAAAAATTAGCTGGGTGTGGTGGC
>NW_012140524.1:1954371-1955744 GCF_000956105.1 Propithecus coquereli
TTCTTTTAATTATGTAAATGATTTATTTCCTGAGTGGGGTCACATAATGCAATGGAAAAGACATAAATAAAAATAAACAAAAAGGAGGACAGTGTCTATCAATAAAGATAGCTTCTAAGAAAGCTTCTACTGACATTTAACATTGTTTGTCTATATCGGAGGCTGTTTTCTTTGAGGTGGCTTTTTGGAGAGGCCAGTGGAGATTAGAGCTCCACCAAATTACTCCTTTATGAAGCTAATTTGCAATCATCTACTTGTGATTATATACGGAAAAAATTCTTCTTCTGCTGAGACTGGAAATTCTTTTTTTTGAGACAGAGTCTCACCGTGTTGCCCGGGCTAGAGTGCCATGGCGTCCTCTTAGCTCACAGCAACCTCAAACTCCTGGGCTCAAGCGATCCTCCTGCCTCAGCCTGGTCTCGAACTCCTGAGCTCAAACAATCCGCCCGCCTCGGCCTCCCAGAGTGCTAGGATTACAGGCGTCAGCCACCGCGCCAGGCCGAGACTGGGAATTCTTGAAGGCAGGAATGGTTGCTGTCTTACTCTTCTTTGTTTTCCCAGCAGATATCCAATGTACATTGACTTGAAGTAACTGTTTTTGGGGGGCAGCAGTATAGTACTACTGTGTAAAGGCAGAGGGAAGATGATCACTGCTGTATCCTGAAGGATGAAGTCGAAGTTTGGAGAATGAGTTGAGTGCTGTGGAAACCCTGATGAGAGGGACCAAAATGAGGAAAACCAAGAGCACTGAGAGCTTCAGCCAGCCGGCCTGGAAGACTGTAGGATAACGAGGTATTGACTTTGAACTCCTGGGCTCAAGTGATCCTCCTGCCTCAGCCTCCTGAGTGGCTGGGACTACGGGTGCGCACCACCATGCGCTCACCACCATGCGCACAAACAACAAGGATTTGAACCAAAGTCTTTCTAACTCCAGAGGCATGTTCAACAAAAGCCATGTGGAATCATGCCCCACCCATACATTTTTAAGGAAAGTCACCCACAACTACCACTCATAGTTTCTGCCTTGATTTTCAAGTCAGACTTTGAAGAGTCACCCTCTATGCCCTTCCCTTGAAAATAGCACACAGAGCCATTTTAATACGATGTTAATCCACTGGAGGAAACATATATTGGAATAGCCCAAATGCCAAATACAAACAAATTATGTTTTACAAAATTAGTTTCCACCTTTCCCTTTCATCAAACATAACTTTGAAGATGACAAATGCCTGATTTAGCTTTTGCCTTTCTCTTATGCCTTCGCCAAGCCCTATTCAAAGGCACCCACCTTAAATACAGTCAAGATTTGAAGACTTGGCCGGGCGTGGTGGCTCACGCCTGTAATCCTAGCTCTCTAGGAGGCCGAGGCGGGC
>NW_012140524.1:1955899-1981460 GCF_000956105.1 Propithecus coquereli
GGCACTTTAGCCTGGGCAACACAGTGAGACTCTGTCTCAAAAAAAAAAAAGATTTGAAGACTTGAAAAAAGAAAGGAAGCCAAGTGTATCAGTTGTTCCTGTAGTCTCAGCTACTCGGGAGAAAGGCTGAGGTGGGAGGATTGCTTGAGCCCAAGAGTTTGAGTCCAGCCAGGGCAACACAGTGAAACCCTGTCTCTAAAATAAATAAATAAAATAAACCAAATAAAAAGAAAATACAATAGTGGCTTTAAGGGATCAATTTTCCATCTTGAAGGACTAGAAAACGTCTAGTTTATTAGCTCATAAATTTCTCTTCCAGGCTTCTGTCTGGGAAGGTATTTATTTAAAGTACAATAGACACTTGAAATTTCTGTATTAACATTCCTGGTCTGAAAAATGTATTGGAAATGAAATTTTCTTTTAGCAATTTTTAATTTTTCTGAATCATAAATCAGAGTCTTAAAGGATCAAGCAGTTCTCAAAGTTCTGAGTTAAGTATCCAATCAAAAGCTACATCTCAGGAAATTAGTTGCCACAATTTTTCTAGTTTTAAATCAGGTCAAACAATGCAGGACTTGGGGTTAGCATATTCATTTCATGGACATTCAGAAGCCTGATTACCAGTGATAGGCCACCAAATGTCAAGAAATAAGGGTGCTCTAAACAAGGAGTGAAATATTTTTTTTTTCTATGTACTTCGTGTTTTTTAACTTGTGTTAAAATCTCTTACAACCCCTGCATAACAAAGAGTTGCATCTGTGATGCAGCCACCACCCTGCCCACCACCAGAAAGCCTCTTCTTGGACCTCCTCCACTGGGCATCACCTCGAGGGCCTCCATGTGGATCTCCCATGGGCCACCCGGATCCTAAGGCTCCACAAAGCATGTGTGGACCTCCATCTCCGATGCCCTCACAGGAATACACTAGCTTCTCATGGCCCCCAGCCTACAGCTACCAGCGGGAGCCCCTTCCCTCCACCCAGACCCACCATCTGGCCTCCAGTTCCGCCTTCTTGCCCACTGCAGGGCCCTCACTCACAGTAAATTCTCATTCTTCTTCCTCCTGTTATATCCTCCCAATATCTTTTCACTTTCTTGGACCAACTGGAGTCGTGTAGCTCCTTGGGGCTAAGGCACTAATTTCTCTCAGGCCCTCAAACTTTAAGAGTTTACTGCACTTTTTGGTTGAAACATTGAATAGCAAGAACAAAATTATCTGAGTAAGAAAAATGCAATATTGTTGCTGTTTGATGAAAATTCAGAAGACAGAACTGAGTGTCTTCTGACAGCTTAAAAGAATTTCATCTGGGGAAGTTTGGGGACAAGGTCATGAATCCCAAAAAATAACTATGAGGTTGTAATATAGGACTAGAAATGGATATCCAGCAGGGATATGGTCAGGGACCATTGGAATGTTCTATATTTTCTATTTCTAGGTAATTGTGGCCTCTCTCTAGGTCTCAGGAATGGATTGAAGCAGAACACTTCTGTGAAGTAAAATGAGGGTTCTCAGAGGATCCAGGCAGCAAGGGAGAAGGGGCAAGTGATACAAACAAGCCGAGTCTGGGCAAGATTCTGACCTTAGCTTAAAAATGGCCATGGGCATCTCGGGGATGACATCCCCACCATTTCTGTGTCTTGAGGTACATCTCTTCCGATCTGGCCCCATTACATTCTACACTTAGTGTCTAGTTCCCATCCTATGATCTCCCCCTACCACCACGTTGGGCATTCTTTTTGCCTCTCTCCTGTTTCCTATATTTCATACCTTCTTCTTTCTCAGTTTGTTCTCATTTTGGTGGCACATATCCTCTAGTAGTAGTTTCCTTAGAAAGGGGATATAAAACTAATTTTTAAAAACGCTTTGCAAGTCTTTAGAGATACCAACCCTTGTTTAATAATTTGGCTGAATAGAGAGTTCTCCACTGGAATAAATTTTCTTTCAGAATTTTTATAGTATTGCTGTACTGTCTTCTAGTTTCCTGTGTTGCTGTTGGGAAATCCAAAGCAATCCTAATTCCTGTTCCTCCTTCCTGTGTCCCCCGCCGCACCCTCGTACCCTAACAGTTTCTGGAAGCCTGAGAATATCCTCTTTGTCCTAGATATTTTTTTACATTTCACAGCCATATGCTTTGGTGTAGGACAATTTTAATCTATTATGATTGGCTCTTTCAATGTGGAAATTTGTGTTCGTGAGTTCTGGTAGTGTTTCTTGAATTATTTCACTGTTGATCTCTTCCCCTCTGTTTTTCTCTTCCTGAACATCCTAGTATTTGGCTGCTGAACTTCATAAACTTCATAGATTTTCTCATCTTTTCTTCTATTTCATACCTCCTTGTCTTTTTGCCATATTTTCTGCATGATTTCCTCAATTTAAAAAAATATATATATATCTTTAGAGATGAGGTCTCTCTATGTTACCCAGGCTGGCCTCAAACTTCTGGGCTCAAGTGATCTTGCCACTTGAGCCTCCTGAGTAGCTGGGACTACAGGCATGCACCACTATGTCCAGCTTGATTTTCTCTATTTAATTTAATTAATTAATTAATCTATTTGAGATAGAGTCTTGCTCTGTTGCCCAGGCTAGAGTGCTGTGGCAGCCTAGCTCACAGCAACCTCAAACTCCTGGGCTCGAGTGATCCTCCTGCCTCAAACACCCAGAGTGCTAGGATCACAGGCGTGAGCCACCATGCCCAGCCTGATTCCCTCAATTTTATCTTTCAATTCTTCATCACAATTTTTATTTCTCATGTCTTTAACTTCTAAAAGCTCTTCTTCATTCTCTTGAATGTTCTTTTTTAAAAAAATAACATCCTATTCTTGTTTTAAGCATGCAGTATCTTTTCTTATCTTTTTCAGAACTGAGAAGTGGAAAATAACAGAAACCGTGACTTCAAAAACAGAACGGAAACCACAATTTGCAAAACAGACAAACTATTTCAGCAACAGCTCAGCTTGGACCCATGTGTTCAGGAAAGATAAAACCACAGATTTTTTCACAATAGCCCTGCCCAGCCTATCAACACAGAGACTCAACTCTGCAAATTTTGACCAAGTCTTTCCTGTCCTAACCCTACCCTTCCTTCCTGCCCCTCCCTCCACTCTTGCTAACTCCACCCTAAAACCAGTCCTTTGCCTAACTCCTCCCCAACAAAACCTTATAAAATGCAAATGCTAAAGCTATTCAGTCTATTTGACTGACTTCACTTAGTCATTGTCTCCCTTGCCTGGCACATTTCTAATAAACTAAGCTTGGTATTTATTGTTCCTTGTTTGTTCTTTGTTTCAACCATAACAAATTTTAGATTTCTTTCTCTTTCTTTCCTTCCTTCTTTCTTTCTTCTTTCTTACTTTCCTTTTCTTTGTTTCTTCTTCTTTCTTTCTTTCTCTTTCTCTCCTTCTCTTCCTTTCTTTCCTTTTTTTTTTTTTTTTGGATAAAGTTTTCCTCTGTTGCTCAGGCTGGATTGCAGTGGTATGAACATAGTTCATTGCAGCCTCCAACTCCTGGCCTCAAGAAATCCTCCTGCCTCAGCCTCCCATTACAGGTGTGAGCCACTGCGCCTGGCCAACAGATTTCTTTGGTGCTGTCTTGTGGGAAGCTTTGACTGAATGCGAATTAAAGTTTTCTTTCACCTGCATAGTATTCTTTCTCTCCAAGGTGCACTTTCTGCTTGCTTGGTCTTTATCTTGAATGATAGAGACTTTCTTTAGAGTTCTGGTAATCTTTGGTTTCTTATTCAAGATTAAAAGTAGAGGATTAAAAAGCTGATTGGAAGTACTGAGTATATGGAGAGCTCTTGCATTTTGAATTTACTGTAGGGCCATTTATTTGTTGGGTTTCCCAAATGTCAGTTTCTCTACTTCTTTCCTCTGGAGCTGCTCAGATTCCCCAGAGAAAAGTGTGCCAATTCCTGCCCAGGGGGTAAAGATTTCGCTGCAATGGTTTAGGGACTGAATAATTGATGAGGGCTGTGGGCAGGAGGTGGCGCCTTAGCAATCAGCATGCATGATCTTATGGAAACCTCTACTTCTGTGTGGTACCAAAGCCCTCAGCTGTGCCTGTTGTCTCCCAGTCCAGAGACTTTCATTTTTGTCTCCTCCACTGACTCCAACTTCTGCTGGGGTCTGGGAGAACAGATATCCAGTAGCATGAAGTTGGGGAGAGGATCTGGGTCTGCTGGTAACTCTGCAATATAATGATGTCTGTTTTTGTTGTCGAAACCACAAAGGAGTTTTGGCCTAGGTCTAGTTGCTCATCACACAAAGATCCAAGTATTGACAAAATGAGGATTTCCAAGGAAGAAAGGAATCTCTAGATATTAATACAACTTTCTCCCATGCTAGGTGACTTGTCAGGAGAATGGGAAGAAGCTGCATCAAATCTTTCTCTCTGACTAATGGAGACCTTGGGCTTTTAAAAGAGGGGCCCTGTGCCTTGGGGCAGGTCATGGTGTAACTAAGAGGGGCTATGTGTACCGGGGACAGGTTGTAGGAGGGGCAGACTTCAGCATCTCAGCTCCTTTGTCTTTTTTTTTTTTTTAATTGAAAAATGTTTAGTTGAATCAGCTCCTTTGTCTTACAGAAAATCCATTGTTTCTGGGAAACAACTCAAAAGGTCGAGTAGTTAGTTAAGGGAGGGGATTATTAAAAACAAAATTATAGGGGTCATTGAAATTTGTTTATAGAGCTGGTTACATTTTCAAGTTTTCTCTACTGTTGCCATAGAATTCAGCTTTTTCAATTCTCCTATCTTAGTTTGTAATCATCTCTCTGCTTTCCAGTTTTCAAAGATTTATCACTGTTGTCCTTCCCATCTTTGTGCTTTTATGTCTTTAAAAAAAATCCCACTGTTGTAGTTTTAGTACAGATGGTCCCTGATTTACGGTGGTTTGATTTATGATTTCCCTGCTTCACGGTGGTGCAAAAGCAATAGGCATTCAGTAGAAACTGTACTTTGATCTTTTCCCTGAGCCAGTGATATGCAGTAGGCTTTGTGTTAGATGGTCTTGCCTAACTGTGGGCTAATGTAAGTGCTCTGAGCACATTTAAGATAGTTTTGATTTATGATATTTTCAACTTTTGATGGGTTTATCAGGACCCATCATAACCCGGTTGTAAATTGAGGAACATCTGTAGGTTTAAGGAGAGAACAAGATTAGACTGGCATATTCTAACCATTATCTTAACTCAGAATTCCTCTAACGCTTTTTCATCAGCCATGTGGGCTTTCAGTGGCATTCCACCAGAAACATGCCTGCAAAGCCAATAGTTGTGTAGGGCTCATTCACTAACAGCCAAACTGTTTAGGTCAATATGTAACAGAGGCAAAGGCCTGAAAAAAAACAAAGATGTTTTACGAGCTGTCTCTTTAAAACTCCTCCTCCCCCAACTCTTTTTGGAATTAAAATCTGCATCCCTGCCCAAGGCCAATATCAGAGGAGCAGGGGGTATCCTTTGTTCTTTGTACCACAGGAGATGGCTTAACAGAATTGTCCCAGCATAGGTCACTAGAGTATCTTCCCTGGAGATGGGGTCAATCAGGACCACCAACTAGTTAAACAGCAATACCCTGAAGCTGTATAACTTTAAATATCTCTTTAAAAGTTCTGTATTTCTGCTTATAGGGGGGACTGTGGTACTTTATGATGGGAGTCTGCCATATTCCTCAATTGCTGGCAAATTAATAAATTCCCCTTTCATTCTCTTCAAACCACTTGTCCTGGTTCTTCTGATGCAGCCTCGGCACAAGTGCCTGACAGTAACAATAAGATTAAGCAATGAAATAGTTTGCCTAATGGACACAAAAGTCTTTTTCATTTGCAAAATTAAATCAATGAATGGTTTAGGAAATGGATGTGGGCAGCTTCCTCTTTCAAAATTCTCCTCTGAATTTTCTGAATCACAAGTCAAAAGTGTTGTAGTTTAAAGAATACACTGGGTTTGATGGGGAAGAGGAAAAGAGGAAAGAAGGGGCAGAAAGAGAGGGAGAGAAGGAGGGGGAAGAGAAAGAAGAGGGAGCTTTTGCCTATAGAGGGCAAGTTGGCTCGTCCGCAGACTTCTCACACTATTTTGGAATCATTATCCATGCCAAGGTCTGGTCCTTAGTTTAGAAATTCAAATGTTAAATAGGCAAGATGGCTGATGGTTGTAATCCTAGCACTCTGGGAGGCCAAGGTGGGAGGATCACTCGAGTTCAGGAGATGGAGGTTGCAGTGAGCTATGATGACACCATTGTACTCTAGCTGGAGTGGCAGAGACAGACTCAAAAAAAAAAAAAAGTTAAATATACCCAAAGTTGATCGAATCCCAAACTCAAGATATTAATGTATTCATTCTTTCAATAAAGAATTAGTGTCTATTATGTGTCAATCTTGGTGCTATGTGCTGTGGATACAAAGATGAATAAAACATACAGTTGGTCCTGCCTATTGGAGAGTTCTGCATCTTTGGATTGGAAAATACTTGGCCAAAAAACAAAAAACCCACAAAACAATAAAAAATAACAATACGACAACAACAAAAAAGAATACAAATAAAAAATATGGTATAACAACAATTTACATAGTATTTACATTGCATTGGGTATTATAAGTAATCTAGAGATGATTTAAAGTATATGGGAGGATATACATAGGTTATATCAAATAGTACATTATTTATAAAAGGGACTTGGACATCTATGGATTTTGGCATTGAGGGTGGGATCTTGGAACCAATCCCCCATGGATACCTAGGGATGACTGGTGCACACTCCTAGCTCTTTTGGTGCATATGAAGTAGATACAGAGATTTCCACTTTTATATTCGATAGTTTACAGTGATAAGTATTACTATCAATGAGCATGCCAGATGTTACTCTGAAAGCACATTACCTGGTTCTTGATCAAGTCAAACAGAATCCTCTCCCCTTCAGAGTTTTCCTGATTCATTGAGAACTTCTTGCTCTTGAGTTTACAGACGCCCTATAGATAAGCCAAAGACTGTTAAAAACGTCCCTTCTGCAGAGAGAATGAAATACCATTCATTAAATCTCTGCTATCTACTTACAATAACATTCCAATCATGCTTTTCTGAGATTACCTCTTACTGATCTTCATTGAATTTGGTTTGTTTCTAATCTTTTTCCCCCAATATTTAAGAGTCGCATAAATATGCAAAGAATAGCTCAGCAAGCACAGGAATACACACCATCCAGCTAAAGAAATGAATGATTGCCAATGCATTTAAATCATCAGTTTATTTGTCTTCCTACCTTTCCCTCCAGAATTAAGCCCTACTCTGAATTTGGTGTTCAATCATTTGATTATACATTTATATAATTTTATGATATACTGTGAGCTAAAATAAAATCTTAGGGCTCACCCCCCTACCCCCAGCCACCAGCTGACTGAATGGACCCCTTCGTGGCCAAAGGAATATCCTAAAACTAAATTGCCTGCCAGGAGGAGGGAGGTCAGACGTGCCTCATCATGCCCCCCTCCCTTCTTGGGGACATCCTTTGTAATCCATTAACAGGCCTAAGGGTATGCAAGACAAATCTACAGGTCCTCAATTTACACGACAAATCTATGTCCAATGGCTTATCTCTGATAAATAGCTCTTTATGTTAAAACATTCCAAGCCTTTAGACAAAGCTTCACATCTTTAGCCAATTACAAGTCAAAGAATCTTTAAACCCACCTATAACCTGTAAGCCACCCCACCTTCGAGATGGCCCACCTTTTCGGGCCAAACCAATGTATCCAATGTATGCCTCCTACGTATTGATTTATGACTTTACCTGTAACCTCTGTCCCCCTGAAATGTATAAAACTAAACTGTAACCCAAACACAGTGAGTCTACTTGCTCAAGGCTTCTTGGGGACGGCTCCAGGTCCTGGTCCTCAAATTTGGCTCAGAGTAAATCTCTTTAAAATTATTTTACAGAGTTTGGCTTTTTTCTGTTGACAATACATTTGTATCCTTAAGCAACATACAGAATTATTTTGCATGGTTTTTACTTTTTACTTGATTTAAGGGGTATCATACTCAATTTATTCCATCACAGCTTTTTATTTTGGATGAGCATTATACACCTAGATGTTATGGTCTGGAGTGCAAGAAAAGACCACCTAAGACCGAAACTGAGCCAAATTGTGAGTCTTAATTAGCTGGCCAGCGACTACTCTCTGACACCGCTAAGAGGCAGCAGCACAGAGAGCAGCAGCGAGCTGTAAAAGCAGGGATGTTTTATTTTATACTATTCTAAGTCAGAGCTATGTGACTTTAAGCATGAGGGTTGGAACAACATTACCGCATATTTTCTACAGCTGCAGGGTCTGGGGCCAGCCACGGACCACATCCTGTTCCAATAACAATCTCTAAGCAAGCAAGTTTACAGAAGCAGAAAGCATTAGTCCTGGCCAAAGTACATTTTTTCATGGGTTAGGCAATTATAGTAAACTTTTAGCTACACGATACTTTATACAGATCAGAACAATTAAAATAAGTAGTTAAAAGTCAACTAATAATTTTCCATTGCTAAAGTGAACAACCTCACTATTACTATTACAGCTAAGGCTAGAATGCGGGCTAGTTTTTAAATTTTGGGTCCCTTTACACTAGACATGAAAATGGAGATACAGGGTAAGTGTATCTTCAAATTTACTATTTATTATCAATATGTCCTTCAATATTGCTTTAGGAATTTACACTCCCCATCATCCCCTACCCATGTATATAAGAGGTCCTGTTGCTTAAAAATTTTCCTGAATTTGATATTGTTAAACTTAAAGATTTTTGGTAGAATGATTGGTTTAAAATTGTACTGAAGTGCTGCTTTGATTTACATCCCCTGATAATCCTAGATACTGAGAATCTTTTCTTATGTTTTTGAGCTATTTGTGTTCTACCCTCTGATTACTTGCATATCTACAAAAATGTAAATTCCATGAGTACAAGAACTTTGTGTCTCCAGCAGCTTGGACAATGCCTAATACTGCCTAGTGCACTGTAGATACTTAATACATATTTTGTTGAATATAACAATCATCCCTTAGTTCACAGGGGATTGGTTCCAGCATGATATTCTTTTTTTTTTTTTTTATCCCAGAACAAGGCTCCATATATGGCCTTGAATGTGATATTCCTCACATTCAAAACTTCCATAAGATGAAGACGTCCACCAGCTGCTGTTTCCCCATCATCCTCACAGTCCTGCAAGGTCTGTTCATCCTCACAAGACATTCTGTAGGCATCGATGTTGTGAGTGGCAAGAGCTATTTCCCCATTCTCATACCATTTGGCAAGAGCCATTTTCATCTGTTTGTGACAAACTACTGGAGCTAAGTACTAGGTGTGCCCGAAAAGTATTTCTTTGGTCCGTAATAGGAATGTCATCAGTCGGAGGTAATTCTTCTATTTCTGTCTGATTTTCACTGATACTGAAATCCAATGTTTACCTGGATTTTCTGGCGGATGTGCTAAAATGATATCATCTTCACATTAATCATCTTCCTCTTCAGTTTTCTTCCTCACATCTGGGCCTGGTTCTGCCATCTGAGATTTTTGTATTAGAACATCTCTATTTTCTCCACCCACAGGTAAAGAATACTTTCACCAATACACTGTATGTATATTTCCTCAAGGCTATTTACTAAATCTGCACATTCTTGCCCTTTAAGCCAAGGAGCTTTCAGTTGATAAGTAGGTGGAACTGTACCTGGGTATTCATTTGGTAGCATCATCTGCAAGCCAAGTGTCCATTTGGGGTCAACTATATTGTCACTAATCCTAATACAAAATATTTTGTTTAGCACAGTCATCAATGACATGCTATTCCTTGCCGTAAATGGCTGCATTGCTTCAACTTTCTCATTCTGCTTCTGGTTGCTTCCTGCATTCCCGTGAGCCATGTGGCTCCAGGTCCTGAGCTTGGGGTGGAATTTTGCTTTCTCTGAATATTTTTGATATGGGGTTGGTTGAATGGATGGATGTGGAATGCACAGATACGGAGGGCTGACTGTACATATAAACAATGTATATGTGTGTATATATGTATTTCTATGTTGAATATTGGTGGCAGTTTATAACTTACGTTCATTTCTTAAAATTGTCTTTTTCTTGATCTTTCAAACAAAAAAGCATGTTTTGCCGGGCGTTGTGGCTCACGCCTGTAATCCTAGCACCCTGGGAGGCCAAGGCAGGTGGATCGTTCAAGGTCAGGAGTTCGAGACCAGCCTGAGCAAAAGCGAGACCCCATTTCTACTAAAAAATAGAAAGAAATGATCTGGACAACTAAAAATATATATAGAGAGAAAAAATTAGCTGGGCAAGTCCCAGCTACTCGGGAGGCTGAGGCAGGAGGATCGCTTGAGCCCAGGAGTTTGAGGTTGCTGCGAGCTAGGCTGACGCCACGGCACTCTAGCCCGGGCAACAGAGTGAGACTCTGTCTCAAAAAAAAAAAAGCATGTTTTGTTTTGAATATTAATCTTTTATGGGTTATATGCATAGCAAATATCTTCTCTCAATATATGGATTTTTTTTTCTATTTCTAAAAAAGTGTCTTTGATGCCCAGAAGTTTTTCATTTTAATACAGTTTTCCATTTAATATGTCAAAGATTAATAAGGATGGTATTCCAATTTGCTAGATGGCTCTACTCCTTGAAGTCATTCAAGAACCCAGGTTTCTTCCCTCTTGTGGATAAACAACTCCTAGAATTTTTTTTTTTTTGAGACAGAGTCTCACTCTGTTGCCCAGGCTACAGTGCCATGGTGTTGGCCTAGCTCACAGCAACCTCAAACTCCTGGGCTCAAGCGATCTTCCTGCTTCAGCCTCCTGAGTAGCTGGGACTACAGGCGAAAGCCACCACGCCCAGCTAATTTTTTCTATTTTTAGTTGCCTGGCTAATTTTTAAAAATTTTTTTTAGTAGAGAGGGGGTCTCGCTCTTGCTTAGGCTGGTCTCTAATTCCTGAGTTCAAGCGATCCTCCCGCCTCAGCTTCCCAGAGTGCTAGGATTACAGGTGTGAGCCACCACGCCCGGCCTGTCTCCTAGGATGTGTGTTCCATTTGCATCATTGAAACAAGGTTACAGTTACATCCATGTTCCAACCAGCCAAACAAGTAAGACATGCGTGGAGTGAGCACATATGCTCTGTTAAGAGAAGGACATTGCACTTATAATGTCTGCTCACATTCAACTGGGGAGAACTTATTCACAAAACTATATCCAACTGCAATAAAGTTGAGAAACATAGTCTCTAGCTAGGCAAACACATGCCCATTGTCTTACATTGGAAGAAGGAGAGAAAGACTTGTGAAATAAAATGTGAGAGGCCATAGTTTTAGACTGAGTTCCTGAGCTAGGCCCCAACAGACCAGATGAAACTGGAATGGAGTCACTCATGCTAGGTGTCATGCAATCAAACTGAACTTGAAAACTGACGAGTTTCCCAAAACCCAGGAGATTCACAGAACATATGGTGTCTTTGCTTTTTAGTTATTTTCTGCTCGTATATTATTTACTTTCTCCTACTCTTGTTTATTCAGTTGTTCTTTAACTCCTTAAACTTACAAATTTCAGCCTTTCTTATTTCCTAATATAAAGTTAAAATTAAAAAAATTCTCCACATGCTGCTTTACATGTATCCCGGAGGTTCTGATACTTGGTATTTTCATTATCACTCAGTTTAGATATTTCTTAATTTCGGTCATAATTTCTGCTTTTCCCATGAGTCATTTAATTGTTCACTTTTAAATTTCCAAATAAATTTTAAGTAATATTTTTACTAATTTTTAATTTAATTAAATTAAAGTCAGAGATTGTGGCTGGTAGAATATTCTTAGTAGTAGGCATTTTTCCCCCTCCCTTCTAACTCAAGTGCCCTTTCCTTGAACTAAACCTTCTTAATTCTCTTCCTCCAAAACAACAGAGACATTTGCAAGAAATTCTTATCTTCCTCTTTCCCCTGGCCACTAGTCCAAGTGACATTCAACACATACCTGAATCCTAGAGTGAGTGGAGCATAGGATTAAACTGCCACTCATGCCATCTATGTAATTTTTAGCCGACTGTACAGTGCACGCAGTACTGGTACATAGCCTTTATTGAAGGTTCACCATGTGCTGGGCATCGTACTAAGAATCTTATACACCATTATCTCATCTAGTCACCACAACATCGTGGTTATCCCCCATTTTGCAGACAAGGAAATTAAGACATTGAGAAATTGAACAACTTTTCCCAAGGCACACAGCCTCAAGTGGTAGCACTGAGAGATGAGCCCAGTGTTTGTCGGACCCCAGAGCTCAGGCTATGTAAGCACTCAAATGAGGTTTGTTGAACAAAGAATTCCCCCTTTCAGTAGTTCATGGCCAAAATGGGATTTCTTGCCCATGGTCATCCATTCACACAATACTATTTATTATCATTTTATATCATACACTCAACACTTGTTGAAAATCCTCAGGAATTTGGAATTATCTTCCTTTGGACTATTTTCAAGTTATCTATGAAACAATGTGAAGAAATCCAAGACTGGTAAATTCTTATTAAAGCTGCTACTACCTTTTAATGTCAGCTGTTTTGGTGTCACGTGTTTTTCTGACAAACCAATAAACACCTTCTAACAACATCCTTATTCTTAATGTTTCCTATTAAGGCTGTTAAAGCTCAGGAAATTGCAAATTTTCTAAATTACTTAAGATAATTTGCAACCTTCCTCAAAAGTCACTTTTTGTTGCTTCTTGTTGCATAACTTTGCTTTTTCTTCATAATCTCATTTTCCGCAATTAATTACACAAGTATTTTAAATCTTTATTGAATATGTATGTTCAGACGTATAAAATAAGAAAAAACTGAGTACATGTCATGGAATATGCTTCAGTATTCATTTTGAAAACTTTGTGTGGTTTCTCTTTTTTGGAGTTTTCTTCTTGAATGTAATGACAGCAAGTAATATTTGAAATTATCTTTTGATTTTAAATATTTACTGTTTCTAACTTAAAATGAAAGCAAGACTTACAATATGTATAAGTTAAAATAATAGAGCTGGTCATGATTAATACTCCACACTTTTTATTGTGGTAAAATATACATTACATAAAACTTACCATTTTAATTTTTTTTTTTTTTCAGGCAGAGTCTTGCTCTGTCACCCTGGATAGAGTGCAGAGGTATCATCATAGCTCACTGCAACCTCCAACTCCTGGGCTCAAGTGATCCTCAGCCTTCCAAGTAGTTGGGACTATCGGCATGTTCCACATTGCCTGGCTGGTTTTTCTATTTTCAGTAGAGACAGGGTCTTGCTCGAATTCCTGAGCTCAAGCAAACCTCCCACCTTGACCTCCCAGAGTGCTAGGATTACAAAACTCCAAAAGAGCAAAAACTATTAGTACTTCCTTTTGGGGCAGCTACTCTTTTTGAGCCAGCCCACTCTCTTTCTCTCGAGCGTGTACTTTTGCTTTCAATAAAAAAAAAAAAAAAAAGCTGTCACTTGCTTCTTTTCTCCCCATGGCCCATGGTCACCAAGAACCTGGAAGAACCTCGACTCAGAGGCTGCTAACATATGACTGAAAGCACACAGGATTTAAGGCCATAACCCAGTTTCCCTTAACCTCTCTTAGTCCCAGTTATCTCAGCTGTAAAATGGGCATGAATAATAACTGCTTCACAGTAATGTAATGAGAATTGAGTGAAAGTAAAATCATGTGTGTAAATATGTAGTTACTACCATTCAGGTATTATCATTAATTATAGAATTTATAGTTAATGTTCTTTCACATCAAAATAGGGAGGATGGTTGGAGTCTCTGCACCTTGGCACATTATAAACACTGAAGTGTAAGCTCTTGGTTTTGAAAGATACAAAGCTGTCTGGGACATTTATAGGTCCCTCTATGATGGTTTGTCATAACCAGAACTGCATTTGAGCGCTGGTTCATTTGCATGGGAAAGCACAGATGACGTAAATCAGTAGTTTCCCACAGTGGCTCATCAGGAGTCTTACCTTTTCTTCCATTTGTTTGGATTGGATACTTATATCTCTATAGCTGCTCTTTGGAAGAATCTTACAAATTATGGGGTGCATGTACCTTGCCTGGAAATCATGCTAAAATTATCTCTGTCTCTGTAGCTGTTTCAGTTATCTATTGCCAGCTAATAAACTTCTCCAAACTGCTCATGTTTCTGTGGTCCATATACTAGGCAGGGCCCAGCTGGATGGTTCTTTTGCTCCATGTGGCAACAGCCATGGTCAGTCACTAGGCTGGTTTCAGTGTGAGGCTGGGCTTGTGAACAGAAAATCCAAATAGGAGATGGTTATGTCAGAGGTATCAAAATGGAGTCAGGAGGGCATGAGGAATTGAACCCAGGTGGAATTTGACCTGTTAACTGGACCAAAATGCAAAACCAGTTGCATTTGATTTGAAACCAAGTCTTATCACCAACCTCCTGGAAAGAGATATGCTGAACTAGATTGATCGTGTAAAGGAAAATAAAAATCTCAGGACTCGCCTCCCCATGTAAACTTCTTATATGTAAAGGAAAGTCAAGCCCGAAGGCTGAGTCATGCACAACCCCCTTCCAAATGCATAGCTGTTACTAACATTATGCATTAGCCAGATCCCCAGGAAAGGTAAAAGGCCTCAGGGACCTTCAAAGCATGGCCCCCACAGATCATTCATAAGTAAATTCTTTGCTGGCCTCCCATAAACAGGGACATGCCAATTGTAATTTTAGGTCTGCAGTCTAAGTTTAGCTCCTAAAATTAAAGTCTGTTGATTCCACACTGAAAATATTGAGTCCAAGCTTATCTTCCCAGGTGTAGAACAAAGACAAGATGAGATCAACTGAAAAACAGGAATTGATAGTAGGAGAATATACTTTGCTCTGTGTGAGATGAATTGTTTAAGATTAGAGATTAGAGAAAAATGTGCTCTTTCTGATTCTAACTGATGCTATTTGCTTCTGTGACCGTGCTTGCTTTTAGTTGTTTGTTAAATGTAGTTAATCAGAAACAGGAATAAGAGCAGGAGTGACTCCATGACAGGCTGAACTTCCTAAAGTAGGCCTAAGTTTCGGTTTTCCCGAAACGCCGCCGCCCTTTCCCTGAAATAACGCTGACCACAATTGGCGCCGGTGCGAAAATCCCGAGGCTTGGAGCCACTTTTAAAGGAACCAATCAGGAGCCAACACGATCAGCCACTTTTAAAGGAACCAATGAACTAAGGAGGGGAGGGGGGAAGGTGTGCCCAGCGTGTCGTGTGAAACCTGTGTGTCGTGTGTAAAACAGAAAAAGGTATAAAAGCTTAACCTCTACCCCAAGGCGGGGTCCTAGCCCTTAGAAGAGGCCACTGCGTTGGTGCTCTGGGACTTGGACACTAGCTCGAGCTAGCCAATAAACTCCTTTGCCATTTGCAGCCTCGGTGACTCTGCCTCTCTGTTCCTGGGGCCAAGGGGAACCGGCTCTAACACAATCATTCCTACCCAGAGACATCTGCATAATTGATTTCTTCCTTTCTTTACTCCCCTTTTTCCTTCGAACTTTCACCTTGTGTTATGTAACATGTAGATTTCTGGGGCAGTAATGAAAGTCTCCCAAGAATGTAACCATTTGCCTTACCGCCTGCCTGCCTCTCTTCCTATATGCCTTCGCCCACCTCCCTTCAAGGAAATGTATAAACACTAAATCTCCTAAGAACCTCTTTGGAAAAACAGCCACAGATGTGTCTGTGGTTTGTGTTTTTCCCAGACATGCCCTAAAGCTGGCTTAATAAACCTCAATTGATTGAGATTCTTGCCTCAGTCACTCATTTCAGTTGTCAATCATCGGAGACATCCTAAACTGTTAACCAGCCATCATCAATCATAGACTGTGCTAAAACTTTCCAGATGTGTAAACTCACAGCAGTGCTTCTAAGCCTCTGCCTAACCTACCTGGGTGGAATACAATTTAGCTGCTTGCTAGATCTGTGTCTCCTGAATTGCAATTCCTAAGACCCCGACTAAGAAGCCTTTTCTTTCGTTTGCTGCTCCATAGCATTGGTTTTATTTCTTATTAGTTGACAGGCTCAGAGGTCCAAGAAGGCATCACTCACATATATGGTGCCTCCTGCTCCTCCATGTGGGCTCTCTGTCTCCACACGCCCTCTTCTCATTCAGTTGTCTTGCCTGAGCTTCTTTACGGCATAGCATCGAGCTTCCTGAAACAAAAATGGAAGCTTCCAGACCCCTGAAAAGCTAAGCCTAGAACTGGCACATAAAGCCTAACTTTGTTGGGAGGAAAATTTTCCTTTAATAACTTAGGTTCAAATGGAAGTGAATGGAGGAGATGGGCTTGCAAATTACCTTACAAAAGACAGATTAACTGGAGGAGAAAAACCAAGCTTGATTTACATGCGTGTAGGAACATTCAAAAGAAGAGGCTTGCTGAAGAGCTAGGGGTAAGGGTTTATATATCAACTTGATAGGGGAAAGAAGGGGTGGGGAGGGAAGATGGGGCACCTATGGGAAGTACGAAAGGGATTTTAGGGGAACAAATGAAAGGTATGACAGTTTGTGGTAATGTTTGTTTATGCAATTTCTCATCTGGGTGCTAAGTAGTCAGTCTCCTTCCTGACTGGGAGCTCCCCCAGAGAGGGATTTACGGCAGCTTCGTTCTCCAAAGGCTCTGGTCAGGTAAGGGAAGCTCAGAAAAGGCTCTTGCTGCATCTGCTGTAATCTCGAATGTCTTAAGGAATCATTGTACCATTTCGGTGTGATGTGAGTCCCTTCATCTTCTACCTTGTTCCATTTATTAGTCAAGGCAAGTCACAAGGCCAGACCAGATTCAAGGGAAGGAAATAGACTCCACCTCTCAATGGTCGGAACAGTATGCGCGTACAGAGAGGGAAGGAAAGTCCTGTTTTGGACTTTCCTGACTGCTGCTATAGGGGACAAACTCTGAAGGATGAGCTGGCATTAATGATTATTTTCTCCAGAGGAGGAGAAATACATTGAAAGAGCATATTTTAGGCAGAATGTAATTACAGGCATCAGCAATCCAGCATATGCAACATACTGACACCAAGGAGCTTGCGTAGCTCTGCACAGAAACAGGAAGTGCCCAGGATGATAAGTGGCTGCTTCCCTGTGCCCCTCTATTGCCACCTGCCACTGTCACACTGGCCACTCTAGATACACAGCAAAAAGACAAGACTCACCAAGACCCAAGAGCATTCTGAAGAGGAAGGAAAAAAGAAAAATTCTTTTTCCTTCTACCCATCTTAGGTTTATTGGCTGGGGCCCTGTAAATTAGACAGACAAAAGACAGATGAAGAAGAGAAAAACAAACAAATTTATTAACTTATGCCTCAAGCATACACATGGGAGCACTCAGTGATGAGTAACTTGGACTTATACTGCATCTTAACAAAGTGATGAAGGAATGGCAAGGGGTTAGTCAAGGCACCTAAATTGGAGCTGGGAGGCTGTTTCAACTTGAGTCTCAGGCACACATTAAGCACAGAATATTCACCCCTAGAGGTCACAACTTCCTGGATGAACATCTGCCAAAACATCTGCTGACTGCTTCCTGCTGAGCTGGGAGTTCCCTGACCTAGGGGTATGGGGTGGGGCAGTGGGTCAGGTGCCTTTTAGATGGTTACAACCAATCCTCTGACTCCAAGCCTGCTTTGAATATGATTCCACCAACTGTAATAGCTGAAAACCGACTTTTGTAACCACTTCCTTTCCTGATTTGTCCTTTTTTCTATAAAAGCTCAAGCCTCTCCTTTGTTCTCCGGAGCACTCCCCAAGGTAACTTGGAATCATTTTCCAGGCTGTAGTAACTTACATTTGGCTCAAATAAATTCTTTGTTGTTTAAGTTGTGCCTTAGTTTTTTTCCAGGTACACAAAAAGAATGATATTAATATACTTGTAAAGAAATGGCAAGACAAAGGAAAAGGACTTTGAGTTTCTAGGGCGGTAAACTGTGGGAAGGTAAATACGTGCATGGGAGTGGGGGAACTAATAGAAGGTAGGAGCTAGTTAGTAAAGTTTGTAATGTAGACCCCGCTGGTGCCATCTCTGGGCTGACATGGTCTGGTATGGTCACTGAGGCCCGAAGTTAACAATGAAACAAAACTAGGGACCTCACCAATCATAAACTGCCAACTATCCTCTAACTAGGGACTTTTCGTGGGTTTTACCCAAATAAGGCAAATGTCTAGCTGTAGCCAATCAGGAAATTTTTCTACTTTGCTTCCATGTTCGGCCTATAAAAGCCCTTTGCTCATGCTACGAAAGTGGAGATCTCTGAACTTCTTCCAGTTTTGAGTGCTGCCAAATTCATGAATCCTTTAATGCTCAAATCAACTCTTTTAAATGTATTTTGTCTGAAGTTTTTCTTTTAACACACCCTTCATGGGATTATTGTTAAGATTAAATGAGAAAGAGGCCGGCTAGGAGGGGAGGGGAGAAATTAAAAAAAAAAAAGATTTAATGAGAAAACATGTGTAGGGCACTTAGCACAATGGTACATAGTAAATACTCATAGTATTATCTACTGTTAATATTATTATTAACTTCTGTAAAATTCCAGGGACCTGGAGGGTTGGAATCTGAAGAGGGGACTGTGAGACCCAAACCCATTAAGATGAGTACCATCTCCAGAAGGGCACTGCTTTCAGACAGTGCAACGTTCAAATATATGTTAGTAACTCAGGAACAAAAGTAACAGCTGGAACAGTTTGAATTGACCTGTATTAGTTAGTTCATAGAATCATTGAAATTTAGAGCTGGAAGGAATCTTAGTCCAATCTTTTTCTTTGCAGGCTAGAAAACAATTAGACATGTTACTTGTTTTGATGTTACAGAAAACTGTAAAGGATGGTAACGTGAGGACCCTGAGAAACAACTGTCAGGAAGATTGGGTCACATGGCCGTCCCAAAGCCCCAGGAACGCGAAAGATTCCAGTCTGTGCAAAGGGACCCCAAAGGCCACAGCTCTTGTTCCTCTACCATATAAGAAAGACGTCCTCCTCCTCTTCCCCCACAACCTCCCTACCCAACACTTCTCTCTGATAATCCATTTATCTCCCTTCCCTTCTCCTTTTTTTCAGCTACAGTAGAGATATTTTAATGTGGAAAAAAAGTCAAGATTGATTTAATAATCACTTTCTTTTTTTGTTTCAAAATATTAAGAGGGTACAAATGATTTTGTTACATGAATACCTTTTATAATGCTTAAGTTGGGGCTTTTAGTGTGCCCATCGCCCAAATAGTGTTCACTGTACCCAATAGGTAGGTTTTTACTCCTCCCCTCCTCCCCCCACTTCTTGATTTCCTATGACCTTTACATGTGTTTGTGCCTGTGTGTTCCCGTTGATTAGCTCCCAATTATCAGTACATGTGGAGTTTGTTTTTCCATTCCTGAGATATTTCACTTAGGATAATAGTCTCCAATTCCATCCAAGTTGCTGAAAAGACATTATTTCATTCCTTTTTATGGCTGAGTAGTACTCCACGGTATGCATAGACCACATTTTCTTAACCCATTCATGAATTGATGGGCGCTTAGGTTGATTCCACATCTTTGTGATTATAAATTGTGCTGCAATAAACATTTGAGTGCAGGTGTCTTTTTGATAAAATGACTTCTTTTCCTTTGGGTAGATACCTAGTAGTGCAATTGCTCGATTGAATGGTAAGTCCACATTTATTTCTCTGAGGAATCTTCATACTGTTTTCCATAGAGGTTGTACTAATTTGCAGTCCCACCAACAGCGTACAAGTGTTGCTTTCTCTCTGCACCCACGCCAGCATCTATTGTTTTTTGGCCTTTTAATAATGGCCATTCTGACAAGGGTAAGGTTAATCCTCATTGTGGTTTTAATGTGCATGTCCCTGATGATTAGTGATGTTGAGCATTTCTTCATATTTTGGCCTCGCTTTGGAACAGATTGAAAATCAACCAATGTTTAACAAGTTTCTAACAGAGATCCTGTGTTTTTATAAGTATTTATTTCATCATCTTCTGAGATGCAGCTGAAATATAATCCCTCCTTTAAAATCAAGACAAGAAATAAAAACAATGACTGAATTTAACCCATTTTGGAGATGTTGGAAGGAAAAACTTTTCCTCTACCAACTTATGTCCAGTAATGGGGGCCTGTAAATTAAGTGACCATAAAGAGATGAACAAGAGAAAACAAGTCTTATCCACATGCATGCAGAGCATTCAGACGAAGAGGCTCCCTGAACAGCTAGAAACGGGTTTATTTATCAAATTCATAGGGGACAGGTGAGGGCTAGGGAGGAGAAAGTGCTGCTGCGGGAAGAGCAAATGAATCCTTTTGAAAAAGGGAAACAAATGGTAGGTATGACAGTTTGTAATAATGTTTATGCAATTTCTCATCCCAATGTGACCTATGAGTGGTCAGTCTCCTGGGAGTGAAGCTCCCTTGAGAAGGGATTCATGGCAGCTTCACTCTCAGAAGGCTCTGCCTTTTAGTCAAACAAGTGCCAAAAAGGCTTCTTTCTGTACCTGCTGTATCTCACATATCTTCAGTACAAAATATTCTTCATATCAACTCTGGCATTATAATGGATCCCCACAGAGAAGTTTCTGATCTAAATATAAAGACGGTACTTAAAAAGAAATCCAAGAAATTTGTTTTTTTAATTGTATATATATTCATTATATGCACATTAAAGCTTATTTTTAGAAAATAATAACTTATGAAAATACAATGATAATTGTACTATAAGGTTTTACAAGAAAGGCTATTGACTTCTTTGAATATTAAAATCAGTGGCTCATGTGTTTGAAGAGCAAAGAGCACATGCAATAGTGACTTTTCCCATACATTAGAAGCTCCTATTGGAGAGCGTGTAGTAGAGAATTCATTAGGAAGCAAAACATTTAATACCTTTCAATCTTGTCATCTCTTATCCCTAGAAAATGGGAACAATGAGCACCCTGATATTCTGGGGGGTGTTTAAGGTACCAATATTTTGTGAGACTGTTGAGTGTTCCATTCCTCTTCCATTGTGGTCATCCTAATTTTTAGAGCTACGCTTTCCACCCCTATATTTTGTGAGTTTGTTCCATAGCTCTATACTATAACATTTTCCAGTTTGACGTGCTGGGGCAATCTGCTTATTTTGTGTGTGTTTAGTAGAACACCACCAACTTACTCTCACAATATGTTGTTTTTATTTGGGCAGTCAAGTGTCTTGAAACTCGGTGATTTAGGTAAAGTTTGTGGCTTCATCAAGATATGTCTTCTGTCCTGATTTGCTCTGTACTGTCCAACTCCTAGCCCCTTTCCCAGGACTCTATTTGGTGGATTCAAGTCTACAACTAATAAAGGCTTTATTCTCTAGGAATTCAGTCAACGAATATGAGTTAAGCATCTATTACTTGCCAAGTATGTTTCAGGCCTCTGGAAAGACACAAAGGAATAAAACACATAATTAGCTCTCATGAATCTCAGTCTAGTGAAAAAGAAAGACGTGTAAATAAATTCTTGAAATATAATATGACACAAATTATAATAACATGAATACCATAGAAGCTTCCTTAAATGACTGCTTCTTAACCAATTCACTAGCTTAACCGATGCTCAGTGTTCCTTTAGTAAAATATATTGGCTGCTGCCCATAACAAGTAGAACATTTTCAACCAGTAGGCTCTACATAGCCAATTACTTCTGCCCTCAGTGGTCATATTGCATTCTTACTAATAATCAGATGTGTAAGAAGAATGAGCAAGGGAAACTTGTTCAACTTTCATTTGTTATAAAGGTATAATAATTAAAACAATGTGGTACTGGCTCAAGATTAGATATATTGACCAACAGAATAAAAACATTGGCCAGAAACACATACGTGTGCATACACACACACACACACGTGTGTGTGTATATGTATATGCACATACATACACAGGTGCACACATTCCCATCAGCAATGTCAGTATTCCAGTTTCTCCACCTACACAAGTTACTGTCTATCTTTATTCTTTTAGCCATCCTAGTAGTACGAAGTGGTATTTCATTGTGGTTTTAATTTGCATGTTCCCAATAACTAATGATATTGATCATCTTTTCATGTGCATATTAGCCATTTGTATATCTTCTTTGGAAAAATGTCTATTCGGATCCTTTGTCTATTTTTTATTGGGTTTTCTTTTTATTACTGAGTTGTAAGAGTTCTTTATATTCTAGATACAAGTTTCTTATCAGATCTGTGATTTGAACGATTTTTCTCCCATTGTGTGGGTTGTCTTTTCACTTCCTTGATAGTGTCCTTTGATGCACAAAACTCTTAATTTTAGTGAAGTCCCATATTTATTTTTTCTTTTGGTACTCATACTTTTTGTATGCAATCTAAAAATCCATCACCAAATCTGAGGATATGAGATTGACCCCCTTTTTTCTTCTAAAATTTTTGTAATTTTAGCTCTTACATTTGCATGTTTGATAAATTTTGAGTTAATTTTTGCATATGGTATGAAGTCAGGATCCAATTTCATTATTTTGCATGTTGCTATGCAGTTGTCCCAACACCATTTGTTGAAAAAAAACTTTCTTTCCACATTGAAAGATCTTGGCAATCTTGTCAAAAAGTTGACCAAAAAACACATGGGTTTAATTCTAGACCCTCGATTCTATTCAGTTGATCTATATGACTGACCTTATACCAGTACCAAACAGGTTTGGGCCACATTACTGGCTCTAAATTAAGTACTGAGATTGCAAAGTGTGAGTCCTCCAACTTTGTTCTTCTTTTTCAAGATTATTTTGCCTCTTCTAGATCCCTTGCAACTTCATATAAATTTTAGAATCATCTTTTCAATTTCTATAAGGAACTCAGCTGGGATTCTGATCAAATATGTAGATCAATTTGGGGAGTATTGCTATATTAAAAATATTATCTTCCAATCCATGAATGTGGGATGTTTTTCCATTTATTTAGATCTTTTTTAGTTTCTTTCAGCAATAGAGTATAAGTTTTATTTCTTTTGTTAGGTTTGTTCCTAAATACTGTATTCTTTTTGATGCTATTATAAAAGGAATTATTTTTTAAATTTTATTTTTGGTCTATTCATTCATTCCAAGTGTGTAGAAGCTGAATTGATTTTTGTGTATTGGTCTTGTATCCTACAACCTTGCTAAACTTGTTTATTAGTTCTAATCTCCCCTCTTATGACTTAAACTCTACCTGGGGATCAATGTTGGGGGAGGGGTAGAGCCAAGAAGACTTATGTTTCTCATCATTCATGCTTCACTTTTTGACATATAAAACTATGCACATACATTGTTTTCATAGAGATAAAAATAACATAAAAAGTATCCTGGCACAATCTCCAGGACAGCTCTTTATAGCTGCCACTCATCAGCCCTTAGTGTCTTGATAGTTCAAACCTGGCCAAGATCCCACTGTGACATTTTATTCTCCCTAAACCTGCTTTAAGTTTCTTTACTCTGAAGGGAAAACAAGAGGAAGAAATGTTTATAAATTCTAAAAGAAGTTTAAGATAGTATTTTAAAGAACTTAGCCCTTATTACCTGGACAACTAAAAATATATAGAAAAACTTAGCCGGGCATGGTGGCATGTGCCTGTAATCCCAGCTACTTGGGAGTCTGAGGCAGGAGGATCGCTTGAGCCCAGGAGTTTGAGGTTGCTGTGAGCTAGGCTGACGCCATGGCACTCTAGCCTGGGCAACAGAGTGAGACTCTGTCTCAGAAAAAAAAAAAAAAAAAAAGAAAAGAAAAAAAAGAACTTAGCCATTAAAAGTATAAACTTCTGTTCATCAGAATACCATTAGGTATCTGACAAAGGTACCGTTTCAAATCACTGAAGTAAAGAAGGACTTTTATATAAATAAATAGTGCTAGGACAGCTGGGTAGCCATTTGGAAAATATATTGATCCATACTTTACACTATATACATGAACAAACTCCAAATGGATGTGGGTCTATATATAAAAAATAAAACCATTCAAGTATTAGAAGCAAACATGGGTAGATTCCTCTTGAATTTCAGTGTAAGAAATGGCTTTCTAATTCTGACTCAAAATTCAGAGGTAATAAAAGATTGATAAAATCAATTATATAAAAACATTTAAATTTTCATGATAAAAGTACCATAAAAAAGTCAAAAGACAGCTGACAAAATGGGAGAAAATATTCACGACATAGGCCACAGACAATGGCCTTATATACTTAAAAAAAAAACAAACCCTTTAAGAATTGAGAGACAAAAGACCAAAAACTCATTAGAAAAATGGGAAAAGACGTGTATAGACAATCACAAATAAAAAAGATAGAAAACATGACTCTCAAACATATGAAAAAAGTTAAAAGTCACTCATAATTAGAGAAATGCAGGTTAAAATCACACTCACACTGAGATATAATTTTTCTTTTCTTTTCTTTTTTTTTAGTAGAGAAAGGGTCTTGCTATTGCTCAGGCTGGTCTTGAACTCCTGACCCCAAGCGATCCTCCTGCCTCTGCCTCCCAGAATGCTAGGATTACAGGCGTGAGCCACTGCACCCAGCTGAGATATCATTGCTCACCTGGAAAAATTTAGACTGGCAAAAATTTAAAAATACAGCCTGACAACACATTCTGTTGGAGAGACTGTAAGGGAACATATAGTCTCCTACCTACTGGAGGGAGTGCAAATTATTACAACCCTTTTGGAGGAAAATTTGGTAATACCTAACAAAACTACAGATGGACTTACATTTTGACCCAGCAATCTCATTTCTAGAAATTTACCCTGGAGATACACTCCAGATACACCCCTAAAATTATAAAAATACATAGGCACAATGTTCTTGCAGGTTTTATTTTAATTGTGAAATATTGGAGCAACCTAAATGCCCATACATAGGAGAATGGTTGAATTAACTGTGGTATATCCATACAACAGAGCAGTATGCAGTTGTACAAAAGAATGAAGAAGATCACTATAAATGCATATGCAGTGATTTCCAGGATATATAGTTAAGTGAAAAAAAAGTCCAAAAGAGTATCTATAGTATACTTCCCTTAATGTAAGAAAGAAGCATATGTAAGAAAATACACATACTCCTTGGACAAAAGAAATACAGGAAATAGGCCAGTACAGTGACTCACAGTTATAATCCTAGCACTGTGGGAGGCCAAGGCAGGAGGATCAAGTGAGGCCAGGAGTTTAAGACCAGCCTGGGCAACATAGTGAGACCCTATCTCTACAAAAAAATAAAAAATAAAAAGTAAAAAAAAATTGAACATCAGGATATACAAAAAAACAAAAAGAATTACAAGAAGTGAAAACCAGAGTCTAGAGAGACTGGTCATAGGGAATAAATGGGAAAGGGGTGGAAATAAGTGGGAATAATAGGATCATAGTAGCAGGGATGAAGTAAGGGAGTTAAGAACATGATGCTAGAACCAGACTGACTCTATTTGAATCCTGGACTTCAGCGTTACTGTAGGCAATGTATCTGGAACAGTGCCTGATGCACAGCAAGTGCTCAATTAATACTACCTGTTACTATACCTGTGTTTTAAGTCTTTCTGATTTTTACATCTTTTGTGTATTTAT
>NW_012140524.1:1982040-2014530 GCF_000956105.1 Propithecus coquereli
CATGATTCCAAATTTTAATAGTACACTGTTTAAAATAGGAAAAAGGGGGAAATCATATCAAGGAAAAGATGGATAAATTCCATTATATTAAAATTAAGAACTTCTGTTTATCAAAAAGATCCCATTAAAAATGAAAATATAGACTACAAACTGGGAGAAGATACTTGGCACATAATTGACAAAGGGCTAGCATCTAGAAAATGTAAATAACTTCTATACATAAGAAATACAAAACAACCCATGAGAAAAATGGGTGAAAGACATACACAGACATTTCACAAATAAACAACCAATGAAAATATGAAAAGAAGCACAATCTCACTACTTAGGGAAAGGTAAATTAAAACCATAATGAGACATAATTTTTTATCTACCATATTGCAAACAATATTAAGTGTGATAATACCAAGTGATGGAAAAGATGTGGAGCAATAAGCAATCTAACACCCCACCGATGAGAGTCTAAATTGGTGCGTTGACTGTGGAAGCCAATTTGGCATTATCTGGAAAAGCTGAAATGGACGTGCCCTGTGACTTGGAAATTCTGTTTAGTGGGCATGTTCTCTGGAGAAACTCTTATATATGGGCACAATGAGGCAAGCAAGAATGTTCAAAGCTACAGTGTTTATAATAAACAAAAAAACTGGAAACAGCCCAGATGTTCTCAAGTAGACTGGGCAAATAAATTCTGATACAATAAAACACTGAAAGCCGTGAAAATAAACTATAGCTACATGAGTTAAGATCTTTACATTTCATAGACATAATGTTGAGTGAAAAAAGCAAGCAAGCTGCCAAAGATATATTTATATTTATTAATAATAATATGGTTCCATTTATATTAAATTAAACATGTAAAAATAAAACTATATGTTTTAAGGATATATGAATATTTGATTAAACTATGATTCAATTAAATCAAACTTGTTTAGAGAGTGAGGAGAACCAAAATCAGAATGGAGACACTTCAGGCAGGGTGGGGTCAGGGAAGGGCCCACTGCATAGCTCTTCAAACCGGATATTTCTTAAACCTGGTGGTGGGTACACTGGTGTCCATTTGATCGTTATTCTCCATACCACTGATTCTTAAACGTGGCTGCAGTTCGGATCACCTAGAGAGCGTTAGGAAATACTGATGCCTAGCTCCCATCTCAGAGATTTTGATTTAATTGGTATGGGGTCTGGCAAATATTATCCTAAATGGAAACACTAAATTTTTCTTAAAATGTATTACTCTAAAGATAAACGGCCTAATTCCTGATGTTTTTCTAAAACTTTTTATTTTTAAATAATTTTAGACTTACCATAAAGTTGGCAAAATAGTACAGAGTTCCTGTATATCTTTTACTCAGCTTCCTCTAGTGTTAATATTTTACATAATCATAGCATAATGATCAAAACCAGGAAATCAACATTGATACAATACTATGAACTATATTCTACAGCCTGTATTCAAATATAACCAGTTTAATATTGTTTCTTTGGGCCAAGATCCAACTTGGAATCCTACATTTTGTTTAGCTGTCACGTCTTCTTAGTGCCCTTTGGTGCGTTATATAAGGGACTGTCATGTCCATATGTCTCACTACTGGTGACGTTAATTCTGATCACTGGGTTAAGATGGTGTCTATGAATTAATCGTCTTATCAAGTCTCTATTATTTCATTCTCAAAGGAAAAACTCATAAATTTTGAACGATCTTTGACTATCACTCTAATGCACCAATATAGTAGTAGTGGCTTAAAATACAAGGGTGTACAGACACACATGCACATGTGCACACACACACACACACACACACACACACATTAAAGACAAGGTACTTAAACCTGATTGTGTCAGTCAGTTATTACCACAATAATGCTCATGTATCTTCACAAGGGCTGGAGCAACTTGGCTTTAGGCTGTATGTTGTCTGGGCTTGGCTCCAGGCTTCTCCTTGGGTTCAGGTCTGATCCGCATGTTTTCTTAGTCCTTTGGACCGACTGCTACCTGGGGCATGTTCTTCTTGTAAAAGATCACAGGAGCAAATAGGAAAGTATTGTCTCTTGAAGCAGGAACTGTCACACTGTCCCTTTAACACATATTTCATTAGCCAAAGTAACTTACAGGAAATATAGGCCTTCTCCAGTAGGAATAACTGCACAGTCACACGGCAAAGTGTGTAAAGGTAAAATCTGCATATGGAGAGAGTATGAAAAGCTAAGAGTAGTCACCTCATCTACCTGACTGACCCTGTGTTTTTAAAAAAAGTGACATGATGTTTGACATACAGAATTAGCCCCTAAAGTAATTAGAGAAAAACGTGTGCCCCCTATGGTGAGGATGGGTCTAAGGGTTATGACTGGATAGAAAGATTATCAAAAGAACCCTCAGATAGTCACATAATGTTTACATAGTTCGGTCAAACCTTCCCTTCTCTCCTGTTTTTTTTTTTTGTTTTTTTTTTTTTGAGATAGAGTCTCACTGTGTTGTCCGGGCTAGAGTGCCGTGGTGTCATCCTAGCTCACAGCAACCTCAGACTCCTGGGCTCAAGCGATCCTTCTGCCTCAGCCTCCCCAGTAGCTGGGACTACAGGCATGTGCCACCATGCCCGGCTAATTTTTTCTATATATTTTTAGTTGTCTGATTAATTTCTTTCTATTTTTGGTAGAGACGGGGTCTTGCTCTTGCTCAGGCTGGTTTCGAACTGCTGAGCTCAAACAATCCGCCCGCCTCGGCCCCTTCTCTCCTGTTAATTTTAACTTTTTCTCACATACACCTAAAATAATTTCAAAAAGTCATGTACTTCCTCATCTACTTCTAACTTCTTTTAAAGAATATAATGTGGAGCATACTGTAAATCTTGACCCTTAAAAATAAAAGTGTATATTAATTTAAAAAATGTATCCACTGGAATCTTAATAGCATAGGGTTTTGGTATATATATTATCCATCAAAAGAGAGAGAAAAAGTACTTTTTTGGTAGAGAGGCATTTTATATAATTTCTTTTTTCTTCTTGAACACGTATTTCCATTCTTTCCTCCCCCCCCCAGATTTTATTCTAATGTATGTTTAAAAGTCTTTTATTAATCATCTTATATTTTCCTGAGCAAATATATGTATATACACTGAAATTATTTTAAACTGTTTCTATTGCCTGTGATCTTAAAGTTCTAAGTATTAAATATTTCTTCTGTATTAAGTTATCGCTACCATTATTAATAGCAAATAATCACGAAAAGTAAATATATTACACTGTTTAAGAAATAATTATTAAACATTATAAGGAAAAAATTCTCCTAGCATTGAAACTCTTGTTCTAGGCCCACAGGTACGTGGGAAGCTGACCCAGAATTTACCTTCTTGCAACATTAGTTCTCGGCATGTAGGAAGTTCAGGTAATTGTAGAATGTTACTTGGACTGTGCTTTTTCTGCATGAGGTGTATCCAGATTATTTACTATACAACCTTTCATTGATGTGATTCAACTGCCTCAAAAAATGTTAAGTTACACATAGCCTGAGGAACAGTATGACTAATAGGGTATAGATAGCGGAATAGCTTCCCAGGGTCACAGTGGCCCAACTTACTTTACCTTCATCCCTTGTAACGGAGCGTGACCCATGAAATGAGAGGTCTTGGAAGCTGTGCCTGGGATACTGCAAGACCTTCTGCTAAAGTGGGGCTTGCTTGCACGCAGAATTGCCTGTCCTGTATCCTTTGAATAAGATAAGTAAACTGGTACAGGAACCATCTTCTGTTTTGTTAGTCTTTCCATTAATCCAGATTTGTATCAAAAGCAGCAATTAATGCGAAGACCTCTGACTCCATAGAGGCAAAACCTTTATATCATAAGAAAATGGACAGGGAATAAAGAATTTTGTTGCTTGAAATCTTGCTGAATCATCATGTTGTTCGATGTGGTTAACATTTTATGGCCTCATACAAGAATTGATCTTATCAGTGGAATTTAAAAAACATTGATCTGCGTGCTTGCTTGGGCAGCACATATGCTAAAATTGGAACGATACAGAGAAGATTAGCATGGCCGCTGCGCAAGGATGACTTCCAAATTTGTGAAGCGTTCCATATAAAAAGAAAAAAGAAAATAAAAAACATTGATCTGATTCACTAAGAACTGATTAAATGGGTTGAAAAAGAGAAGCAAGCTGAGGAGGGAAAGGCAAAACATACTATCCCTTGGTTGTTGCTTATGGCGTTGTTGGAAATGAAAACCACCGGCAAAGAGAAGGGAAGCGGAGCCAAGAGCTCTGGTATGTGAAAGAAAGTCTGATACACATCGCTGCCCTCGTCCTCTGCTGGGACGGGAAGACATGGAAGGACAACACAGTTACTCCCACTGCCACCCCACTGAGCTCCCTCATTAATCAGACTAGCCACGGTCCCCATGGGGAGGTGCAAGTCATTCATTACACATGACCAGCATTACAGTATAAAGAAATTGGGGCATTTTGTTGAAAAATACTAACAACTGCCTGAAGAATTCTTGTGGTCTTAGATCCTTAGATAAGGTAATCAGCATGCCAGAATTTAATTGTGGTTTCTGCAGAATGGAGCCGTTTGCATGGAATGAGCATCTACATTATGGAATCTACATTATGGAAACAAATTGTATCCAGTGAGTCTTTCTGTCATTCCTGAACCTAAGACTCTGCAATAGCTAAGTTCGTGGTTACTCCAACCTGGAAGTAAAATGTTATTGGAAATACATATCTCAGTGAAATGGGGATGAATTCTTAATAGAATGCATAGGGTTCAGCATCAAATCTATGTGAACCTTTGGCAATGTTGAACTTTACCTGAGCACCGTACTCCTGGAAAACAGCAATAGGTTTTTTAAAAAAATCTGTCCACCCTTTAGTGTTCCTGGAAACTACTTACTACAAAAATCCACCCTTCCCTGTATGACTTAGATAAGACTAATAAATGACCCCTTGTTTACTTATAACAGGGCCAACACGGGCCTTCCAAATTCCTATTCTTTGTCTCATAAATGATTAGCTGAGCTGTTTGCACTGACCAGTCAGGACAAAATGCCTGCTAACCTCACTTGACCACAATTTTTAAGTTAGGTTTCTTTCTCCCTCAGGCCCCTGAACTTTGGCCTACCCTTGAGTTTAAACAAGCACTGGAATGTGAAACAACCTCCTTAATGACCCTTCCAGAATTTGGCTGACTGCAAAGAAAAATTGTCCAACATGCCGCCTGCTCACTGTGCCGCCTGCTGATCCCATTCCTCCATAACCTGTTCCTTCTAACCTTGTTTACTACAGTGGCATGTTCTCTGTTTTGCAATATCTTCTGCCCCCCCCACCCCCAATGCCCCCTGTTACAAGAGTCATTTTGAAAAAAGGTCTCTCTTTACCTAAATTCAGATTTGTTTTCAATTGATTCCTTGTAGCATAAATAGGTAGACAGGAATGGAAGGGGTTTTATTATAGTGATTTCATTTAATTATTTGAACTCTTTCTGAAATATATGCCTCAAATTACGTAATTATCAATCAATAGAAGTTGATTTTTAATGCAATTTCAGCTGTCAACTTCTTTAGGCCTTCCTTTGATTTTGTTGAAAGTAAAGAATTGGGAAACATCTGACTTGCAAAAGATGTGTTATTCCATCATCAGAGTCATCTGCTTCAATAGCCAATACCGAGGTTTAGAAATGTACCCTTCCTGGAGCCCTGGAGGTTTCCTCTTCCCCCATGCAATGCACCACAGTGGGTGCGTGTTAGTGGCAGGAGAGTGGTTATGAAAGGCGGATTGGAAAATAGGACCCGTGCAACATCTAAAGCCTAGCATGATGCCTTGACAACAGGCACATTCTCAGGCAGATCTATTCAAGAAAAAGTATATATAGAAGTTGAGGATCTAGAAACTCATTTTCTCAAAACTAACTGCCAATGGCTCCCTTCCTCTGTCTTCATCAAAGCAGCCATTTTGCTGTTGCCACCTGCTAGTATCGAAAGAGCCTCCCGGAGGCTTCAGGTTTACCAAACAGCTGGAATCAAGAACAGGTGACCAGACTTCAGGCTGAGATCTCAAATGGAGACAGGTACCTTACCTTGCAGAAAGAAAGTGATGTATAGAATAGCAACAGCTGATGACAAAAAGCCTCAAAGTTTTCTTTTTAAAAATAGCTGCGAGTAATATTACTGGAGTGGAATAGATAAACCTAATTAGAGGTAGAGGGGTAATCCCAGGAGCCAGGCTTTCTTCTCTAACAACTTTATAATTGCTCATCACACAAAGGCCAAAACTGTCTCAGAAATGCGTCCTGGAATATTAAGGCAGCTGGGCGCTGACAGTGTTACGAGTTCTAGGAAGTTAGTCAAACAGTCCTTCTCACGGGAAGTGTTGAATAGCAAAACATTAAGGCTGGAAGATGCTGATGCAGCTAATAATGGTCTTGTGACAGTCATAAAGACCACCAAACGAGAACAAGCAAAGGCTACTTACTCAGAGCTTGCTATAGCAAGAGCGTCAGCCACCACCGTTACTTGGGTTTTGGCAGAAACTCAAAAGTAGGCAGAAGAGTGGGAGTGCTTTACTGGGGAGTAGAGCGGGCTGGGGAGCAGGGAAGGCTTGAGGTGTGCCCTGACTGGAGGCTGCTGGGAAGCTGTGGGTGGGCTGGCTTCAAGTGGGATAACCTATGTGACTGGTTAGGGGAGAATATTTGACTTTCTCTACCCGGTCCTGAATTGGAAGTAGCAGCAAAAGTTAGGGAAGCTGCCAGCTTTTAATCAAGGCCTGGCCATTTGGGGATGACTGATTACAGAGGTTATTGTCTGGCTTCCTGGACTGATGGCTAGAGATAGCGGTCTGAATTCCTACAAGTCTGAAATATAGATAGTAGTTTGACTTCCTGGGCTGGCTCCTGTACAGAATAGGTTAGTTCCCTGGGCCAGTTGCTGCACATTGTAGATCAGAGTTCTATTTTTATATATAGCCTGCCTGTTGTCCATTTGTATATTTAAGTCTTTCTGCCTAGATACCCTAGGAGATGCTAAGGTGACATCAAAGAATGAGAGTAAAATCTTTTCTGGTTCTTGAAGCTCATGTGGGCCTGATTCAACAAATCAACGCTATGGTTCCAAAGTTCTAAAGAAGCAGAGAAATTATCAGTTAATATTTATGCAATAGGAATATTTTATCTATTAATAACACTGTTCATAATTTTTCTTTCAGTTAATTTTACATTTTGCACTGACTCCCAGCATCTTTGTTTTTCTTTGTTAAAATACAAAGTATAGATGTGGCTTGAGGGTTTATTTTGTTCTTATTGTTTTTCTTTTTATTTGGGCAGGGAGTATGTTTTTGGTGAATGAGTTTGTGCAAGTGGGGGTGTGTGTGTATTCAGTGAAGAATAAATTGGAAAATATTTCTATGTGTTGTCCTCCATCTCCAGTAGTAACAAAACAAATGTTTATACCCCAAAATACAAAGAATTACTGAAAAGAAAGTACCTCGTATTACAAATATGAAGACATTCAAGACTTGGTTTTAATTTGCCGTATTAACTTTTGTATTTGAAAATACATCTTTCTTTTTTTTTTTTTTTTTGAGACAGAGTCTCACTCTGTTGCCCGGGCTAGAGTGCCGTGGCGTCAGCCTGGCTCACAGCAACCTCAAACTCCTGGGCTCAGGCGATCCTCCTGCCTCAGCCTCCCGAGTAGCTGGGACTACAGGCATGCCACCATGCCTGGCTAATTTTTTCTATATATTTTTAGTTGTCCAATTAATTTCTTTCTAATTTTAGTAGAGACGAGGTCTCGCTCTTGCTCAGGCTGGTTTCGAACTCCTGAGCTCAAACAATCCGCCCGCCTCGGCCTCCAGAGAGCTAGGATTACAGGCGTGAGCCACCGCGCCCGGCCTATTGCACATCATATCCTGATATTGAGGAAATTAGCGGCTCTTGATTTAGGAATTTTCACAATTGAAATTGTTGGAAAGGATGAAGTTTTGTTTTCAAAGAAATGTTCAAAAGCAGAACTTTGGGAGTAAAAAACAACTTCAGAGAAGCTGAGAAACAATTTTCCATGAATCCACATCGCTCCTACATGTTTAGCCCATGTGCTCCAAGACTATCTTTCTAGGAATGCTTTTGCAAGCCGACAGCCCTGGAAAGATAAAGATAGGCCTCCCCCTGGAGCCAGTGTGTTTGCATTCCTAGATAAATAAAGATCAGAACAGGGGCTCCCTCCAAGAGATGTACAGATGTCTTTCCCCAGAAACATTTGCTCACATTCCAGTGTAATAAAATAATGTCTCTTTCTGGAAGGAAGCAAGAGCAGATTAGCCAGCAGCCCTATATGAGATCAGAGCCTCCTAAACTCAGGCTTCATCCCCCATATTGCACCTCAAAAGTACATGTAGGTACCCTCTGGCCCTCCCTGTGTCGCCCCGTGGGGGTTGGGGCTCAGGCAACTGGAGCTCTGATGTTACCTTGGCTGCTGCCTTTTTTGTGACTACTCTGTCTTTGTCCCTGACACAGAGGTCCCCTGTTTTCTGCCAGTATGTATATAAAAATGTGTGGCAGGGTATCTTGTTAGCTTGCTTAAAATCTCAGACTTTTTAAGTTTCCAACTTAACAAGAATGGTTTAAGAAGAGTCAGGAAAAAAATGAATCCATATTCCTGAATGTCATTTGAATAAACTGGGGTGTCTGTCCCTTCCTAGAGTGACAGGATGACTCTCTTGGTTTAAAAATAATAGGATCCATGGAAGTGAAGATGGAGATGTGGGAGGAGAGGGGTAGTCTGCTGTTCCCATAAGGTGACATAAGAAGTAAAATATATGTCCTCAATTGAAAAAATAAAGCATGTGGGGCCCTGCCCACATGGTTTTTTTATTCAAAGAATACAAAGGACAAGCACTTCTAAAAGGAAAAAAATGGGCTCTTTGAAATCTCCGGAGAGATTGTGACTAGAGTGCCACACTGGTGCCGAGGGAAGGAAACAAAGAGATAAAGTCAGCTGGCACCAAAAGTGCACCAAGGCATGGACACACCCACTCAGCCCACAGCACCATTCCTATGCCCACCTTCTTTTCTTTCTCAAGGTTGGCCTTGGCGTTTATTTCAATGAGAACATGAGCTTGCAGGTGTAGGTGCTGGGGCTTCAGGAGGAAGTGAAGCTCACAGGTATTTACCTTGTGCAATGGAGTTTGTCCTATCCAAGTGTTCTTAGGAGAGTCCTGCACACAGGCAGCTCTTAGAAAGTGATGGTTGGTATCCAGAGTGCTTGAAAGGCAGGACCTCCGTAAGTTAACTGGAGAAGGACTCATTGGAGGAGGGATCCATACTAAGTCTGAAGGCAAGGAGGCTTGGTGGAGACCAAGGAGCAGTGGGCTTTCCTGGGGGTGACAGTAGGAATAGGACTAAAAAGAGACAGTGTACAGAGAGGGAGAGGAAGGACTCATGAATTTTTTTTTTTTTTTATAGATGGGGTCTTGCCCAGGCTGGAGTGCAGTGGGCTCATTGCAGCCTCACACTCTTGGGCTCAAGTGATCCTCCCACCTTAGCCTCCTGAGTAGCTGGGAGAACAGGCATGTACCACCATGTCTGGCTAATTAAAAAAAAATTTTGTGGGGGAGGGTCTCACTATGTCGCCCAGGCTGGTCTTGAGCTCCTAGCCTCAGGGAATCCTCCTGCCTTAGCTTCCCAAGCAGCTGGGATTACAAGCATGTGCCACTGTGCCGTGCGTATAGTTCTTAGGGGGTTTGGAAATCAGCTATGTGTTAGGCACATACTAAGTACTGGGTGCTCAAGAGATTTCATATGAATTGTAGTTAAAGCTGCACAAGTTTCAAATTGGAGATTATTTTTAACCTCTTCCCCATTATCACATCCTAAGATGTCATATTAATAACTAAAAAGAGGCGAAAGACCAACCTGCAATGCAATAAGACAAGACGTTTGTTAGGGTCTTAGGAATTGCAATTCAGGAGACACAGATTCAGCTAGAAGTTAAATTGTGTTCCGAAGAAAAAGAGGGAAGTAGGGGTTTTTAAAAGACGTAAAAAGGAAGCTAAGGGTGATTACACAAGGTTTTAAAAGAATTATCGTTGGTGCAGGCAGGTGGCCAGTACATGAGTCCCTAGTTTGTTAGCTGTTCTCATTCAGGTATTGCAGTGCCAGCGAAATTCCGTTGTTTTCTGGGATGTTGCGGTCATTGCAGTTTGACCTAGTTCAAAAGTTCAAGGCAAGTTTCTGTTTTTGTTTTTTGTTTTTGTTTTGCAAGTTTGCAGGAGGCGCAGGCAGTCCTTTTTACAATAGCTTCCCAACTCCACTTTAGAGCTCTGAACCACAGTGACGCCATTTTGTACATCACGTTCCACAGTATCCAGGAAAAGATGGAATCCATTTCCTTTTTTGGTACTCAGAAGACCTCAAGCTACACCACTGCGTGTCTTCAATCTGTTGTCAAATCTCTAGTGCATGGCTCTAGGTTGGTAAACTCTCTTCATTAAGACTTTTTCACTGAAGAGGTAGTTTAATGTCTCCCAGTTCAACCGTAAGCAACCAAGAAAATTTTAATATATTTAGGGGTTGTTTTTAAGGAATGTACTTACAGGGAGTGGCAAATGGTGCATCGCTGTCTCAGGTGTACTCATGGCTATTTGCTTTGCAGTGAGCTTACTTAAAACACCTTTTAGAGACTAAGAAGAAATTACAGTTTCAGGAAAAAAGGCTTTCATATCAGAACCACATTTTTTTCTCACAGAAATATATTGTGTTTTAGTAATTTCCACTTGGGAAAGGGTCAGGTCCGGCTAGTTAGAAAATTTCTCACTAAAAGAAAGTGAAATAAATATGTTATGTCGGTTGGGTCATGAAGGGTAATTTTCTTTTTTTTGTAAGGCTGGTCAGTGAAGGGTAATCTTTAACCAGTGATCTAAGGAATAAAAAGATAGATGTTAAGTAGGGCCACAAGTTAATTTTAAATATTTTAAAATAAGTTTTAATATTTAAAACTTAATTTAATATTGATTTAATTATATAGAGTATACTAACTGCTCCATAAATTTTTGGAAAAACCACTGTAAAATTTTTAAAATATTGTAGGCATTTTTATAACACTTATAAAGAGATAAGACCAACTTCTGAAGCTGTCCAAGCCTCCTGCATACCAGAGATAATTTAAGTTTTTCTTCTTAAAAGTCTGGATGATAAGATAGAGGATGTTTGCTCCAAAACACTGACTCAGGAAAACACTTCAATCTCCTGCAAGATTATCTCCATTGTTCTTATTGGTCAACTGTGGACGAATATAAATCCTTCTATTTTACAAACCTTTTACCGAATGCAAATGTCTTGTTTAATGTGTAAGTTGCTAAAATACATTCAAGCCCACTTCAAAGAACTTCCCACATGAAGTATGAACCTGTATTTATTGGTACTCTTTCAGTTACAAATAACAGATATCCAAGTCAAACCAGCTTAATTATAAGGGAAATGTGTTGATTTTATTATGCTGAAAATCCCAGGAATAGGTCTAGTTTCAGATACCTGTACTTTCTAATCCAAAGACTTGACCAATTTGCAACTACTCTTTACAATTTGCAACTACAATTACAATTTGCAACTACCGTTACAATTTGCAACTACTCTTGCAAATACCCTTTCTATTTTTTTCCCCTACTTCTCTTACCCGATTTCCTCTGTAAATTGGTGATGTTTTCCTTCACTGCAGATGGGACCACATCCCCTACCATCTTCATATCATCTCCAAATGAGAACTCTAAAGGCAAGAGACAGATGTTCATGCTCACTCTAATAAGTATGTATAGTATACAAAAATATAAATATTGACCAGAAATCTTCTGCTTTGTTTATTCATTATCCCTAAAAAAGTAACTATGAGGAGATAATTCTCAGAGACTAGATTATCTTCATATGGAGTTATGGTAATGCCATTTCTTAAATAAAAGAAATACATATTCAACAAATGTTGATTGAACACTTACAATGTTCAGGATACTAGAGATAAATCAGTAAAGAAGCCCAGACACCATTATTCCCCTTCAGAGACAATTATTATAGTGAGGGTGATGAGCATTAAACAATAAATGATAAAACTAAGTGTTAAGTTATAGTCAGAATAATGCTTATGTTAGTTATTAGTGCTGCTCACTCATATATGAGTCTACTCTTTTTCCAGACACATAGTAGGGTTGGGTTGGAATTGCATTGGACCAAGTTAATAGTTCTGGCCAATGAGTTATGAACAATAGAGAGGCATGGCCCTTTTTAGCAGATGTGGAAAAGCCAATCCTAAAATTCAAAGGAAATCATAAGAGGCTCTGAATAGCTAAAATAGTATTTAAAAAGAAGAACAAAGTTAGGGAATTCATGCTTCCCCAATTCAAAATTTACTACTAAGCTACAGTAATCATAGAAGTGTGGCACTGGCATAAAGATAGACACATAGACCAATGGAATAGAATTCAGAATCCAAAAATAACCAACAGATCTATGACCAATTGATTTTCAACAAAAGCATCAAGGCCATTCAATAGGGAAAAAGTAGTCTCCTCAGCCAGTGGTGCTGGGACAGCTGGACATCCACATGCAAAAAAACGAAGTTGGATCCCTACCTCATACCATATACAAAATTAACTTAAAATGGATCAATGACCTAAATATAAGAGGTAAAACTAAAAAACTTAGAAGAAAACATAGGGGTGAAGCTTCATGACCTAAAATTTGGCAATGGATTCTTAGATTATGACACGAAAAACACAAATAACAAAAGAAAAAATAGATAAATTAGACCTTATCAAAATTTAAAGCTTTTATGCATCAAAAGACATCAAGAAAGTGAAAAGACATCCTAGAGAATGGAAGAAAATATCTGTAAATCATATATCTTTGATAAAGTTCTTATTTCCAGAATAACAAGAACACTTATTAGAATGATGAAAAAGACAAACAACCCAATTAAAGCATGGGCAAAAGAATTGAATGGACATTTCTCCAAGGAAGATATACAAATGGACAGAAAGCACAGGAAAAGATGCTCAACATCATAAGTCATCAGGGAAATGCAAATCAAAACTGTAAAGAGATAGCACTTCACACGCACTAGGATGCTGAATTATAATATTTAGAGGTGAAGTGTCTGATATCTACAACTTATTTTCAAATGGTTGGATAAAAATGGTTGGATTCACATGCACACACACCCACGTACACACACAGAAAGAGAAAGAGAGAGAATAAAAAAGTATACACTAAAAGAAATAATTTCCTTTTAATTGGAAAAATGGGCAATTCCAGGTCTGGGGCAGGAAAGTATTCAATAAAAACAAATCCCAAATTAGGGAGAGACTTTAATTAGAAAGAAAGACTATTGCAATCGGGAGAGCACTCTGATCTCAGGAGTCTGCAAGCATCTCAAACTCAAACAGAAAAAGGTTTTCTTTTACAGGGTAAGGGAGAGGAAGCAGACATAGTGGCCCCTTGTAAGGGGAAGCTGTTACAGATAAGTGAGGAGAAAGGACCAGTGGGTCTGGCAGGAAAAGGGGCTCGCTGTGGAGCGCTAATTCCTGGGAGGAGCTGATAAAGGGGCATGTTCCCCTTTTTGTGTCTGCTTGCTCAGGTTTGGGGGCAAGCAGAGTTCAGGGGCCTGTAGGAAAAAAAGAAGGCTGATGAAAGTTTGATCAAAGATGAAGCAGAGAGTAAGAACTGGGCAATTGTGAACGTTTGGTCAGAAAATGCACAGTGTGCTTAGGAGGTCCTGTTGTGACCCTGAAATCAGATTTTCTAGTTTTAACTGATGACTCCCCCACTTGCGGTTTGTTAAAGTGACCACAAAAAGAAAAAAAAAATTACATACACATAGACAGATGTTAAGACAAATATGACAGAATTATCAGTGATCGAATCTAGGTGAAGGTCATATTGATAATTCATTGTATTGTTTTAATTTTGCTATGTGTTTGAAAGTTTTTCATAATAAAAAGTTGAGGGAAAATACACACAAAAAAGACATATTTTACAGGAAATTTCAAATGCTTAGGAATAAATCTAATAAAAGGAATATAAACTCTTTATGGAGAAAATTGTAAAACCTTATTGAGATACATTAAAGAAAACCTAAATAAGTAGAGAGGTATACCTTGTTTTTGAATAAGAAGGATCAGTATGTCCAAAATCTCCTAAGATTTATCACTTGACAAGCTGATTCTAAACGTATTATGAAATCCCTCATGCTCTTTCTTTTCAACTTGGGCTTGGCCAAATGGCTCGGGAAAGAAGGCTGGGAAGAGAAAAGGCTGTTCTGCCATCAATGGGGTGGTGACCAGAGAATAGCCCCATCACATTTGCAAGCATACCCATGGAGCGGGTTTCGAGAAATGTGCCCCTCAGGCACCCAAAGAGACCCAGAAATTTGCCATTAAGCAATGGGAACTCCAAATGTGTGCCTTGACACCAAGATCAACAAAGCTGCCTGGGCCTAAGCAAGAAGGAATGTCTCATACCATCTCCATGTGCAGTTGTCCAGAAACATAGTGAGGATGAAGATTCACTCAACAAGCTCTATTCTTTGGTTACTCATGTACCTGTCACCACTTTCAAAAATCTGCAGTCAATGTGAATGAGAACAAACTGTGAGATTGTCGAAGTTACAAAACTGCTTAAATGAATAAATAGTAAAAGTATTATGAAAGAGTAAAGGGCCAAGCACAAAGACTCTGTTTTTAAAGTTTAGTATTAACTATGGAATTATAAAAAAAAAATGGATCAATGAAACAGAATAAACAAGATCCCAGATAAAGTCCCACGTCCACATGGAAAGATGACTTAGGAGGGAACACCACCACAGATCAGTGGAGAAATCAGTGGCTCCTGAGTAAATAGTGCTGAAACAACAACAGAAAATGAATTTCAGGTAAATTAAAGCCCGAAATGGGAAAGGCAAAATTATAAAACTTTTAGAAGACAAAATAGGAAAATATTTTAAGACATTAAAGTAAGAAAACACTTGACAAAGGAAAAGACTGACAAATTTTTTTTTTTAGACAGAGTCTCACTCTGTTGTCCTGAGTAGAGTACAGTGGCATCAGCCTAGCTCACAGCAACCTCAAACTCCTGGGCTCAAGCAATCCTCCTGCCTCAGCCTCCCCAGTAGCTGGAACTACAGGCATGCGCCACCATGCCTGGCTAATTTTTTATATGTTTGGTTGCCCGGCTAATTTCTCTCTATTTTTAGTAGAGATAGGGTCTCGCTTTTGCTGAGGCTGATCTCGAACTACTGATCTCCAGTGATCCTCCTGCCTCAGCCTCCCAGAGTGCTAGGATTATAGGCGTGACCCACCACACCCAGCCAGGACTGACAAATTGAACCACATTAAATTAAGAATATCTATTTATTGGAAGACACCATAAAGTAAGTGAAAGACAAACCACAAACAAAAAGAAGATACCTGCAAATCATACAACTGGAAGGATTAGTATCTAGAATATACAAAGATTTTCTACAAATAAAAAAGGAAAAATAAATACACAGAAAAATGGGCAAAAGACATTTCACAGACAGGAACCATAAACATATGAAAAAATGTTCAGCCTGCTAGAAATGAAGGAATGCAAATTAGAAACACAGTTAGCATTTCTTAGCCACTAGATTTGCAAAATATCTTTTCATCTGATGAAATTATGCATTAGTAACAATAAGGAATAATAAAAGCTTTCATACAATGGTGGGAATCGGTACAACCACTTTGTAAAATAGTTTTGCACTACAGAATAAAGTTGAACGTGCACATAACCTAAAACCCAGTTATTCTACACCTAGATCACAGCCCAAAGTTTTGCACTTGAGCATGAGGAGACAATACAAGAATGTTCTTAGCAACATTCTTTATAATAGCCTCTAACTAAAAGCTGTCTGATATCAATCAAATATAATTGTAAACTGGTATATTCATCAATGGAACAAAGCAGAAAGATCCTAATGAGACTGGGCGTGGTGGCTCACGCCTGTAATCCTAGCACTCTGGGAGGCCAAGGCAGATGGATCGTTTGAGCTCAGGAGTTCGAGACCAGCCCGAGCAAGAGCAAGACCCCGTCTCTACTAAAAATAGAAAGAAATTACTTGGACAGCTAAAAATATATAGAAAAAATTAGCCGGGCATGGTGGCGCATGCCTGTAGTCCCAGCTACTTGGGAGGCTGAGGCAGAAGGATTGCTTGAGCCCAGGAGTTTGAGGTTGCTGTGAGCTGGGCTGAGGCCACGGCACTCTAGCCCGGCAACAGAGTGAGACTCTGTCTCAGAAAAAAAAAAAGAAAGATCCTAATGAACTACAGATCCTTCACATCACATAGATGACTCTCAAAACATTGTTTCATGAAAGAAACAAACCTCAGAATAATATATATGGTATGATTTAATTTAAGAACAGGCAGAATAGAACATTATATTGTTTTGGTTTAGGAATACATATATATTATAAAAAACCAAAAAATAAGGTAACACAAAATTCAGAGTAGGGAAATATGCCATCTGAGTGAGGCACACAGGAGATCTTTAAATAGGGTGATCATGTGTACTGGTTTGCCTGGGAAAGTCCTGGTTTACACCTCTTTTCATCTGACCATTTAATACACCTTTTCACTCTCAAAAGTGTCCTGAGTTAAAGAAAAAAGAAATGATATGATCATCTTTCTTTAAAAGTACTGACGATGGCTGAACACAGTGGCTCACACTTGTAATCCCAGCATTTTGGGAGGCGGAGGCTGGAGGATTGCATGAGGCCAGGAGTTTGTGACCAGCCTGAACAACCTAAGGAGACCCTGTCTCTAGAGAAAAATACAAAAATTAGCCAGATGTGGTGGCATGTGCCTGCAGTCTCAGCTACTGGGGAAGCTGAGGCAGAAGGATTGATTGAGCCCAGGAGTTTGAGGCTGCAGTGAACTATGATCGTGCAACTGAACTCCAGCCTGCAACAGAGTGAAGTTCTGTGTCTTAAAAAAAAAAAATAAAATAATAATGTTTTTGTGAGTTCTGGTTAAAAGAAAAAGAGTACTGGTGATGTTCTATTTTTCAAACAGAGTGGTAGATATACGGGTGTTTATAATTATTGAGCTGTATATATGTGTTATATTCACAATTTTATTTGATGATATATTTCACAATTAAAAAATTAAAACAAAAAACAGTAGGACAGAAATTCTACATCAGACCACAGTAAAATTAATTGCTAGGCAGTGTGGAGGGCATTAAAGTTTGCCAGACAGTCGGGTTTGGACTTTATGAACTTAGAATGCTACCAACATGCCTGGTTTTATTTCTCCACCAGGGCTTGGTTGCAGACTACCCAGGTGTAAGAAAAGAGAAAGCAGAGCACTGGCTTCATCTAGGGTGGAAGTACTGCCAGTGAGGTGCAGTAAGGACAGAGGGAGGAAGAGTGTAAGACACTTGGAAGGAACCGTGGCAGTGATTGATCATAAAGTCTAATCTGGGTGGGAGTCAGTACAGTTAGAAGAGGGCTGACGGATAGAGAAAAGATATGGAATGTCAGGATCAGTACAGTCTAGATCCCAATGAGTAGAAAAATGATTGAGAATATTTACATGCTGAATGTTTACCTTTGAGTACTTACTATGGGCAAGCACTGTGGTGGACACTGGGGAACAAGTGTTGAGTCATAACAGACATAGTTTGTCCCCTTACAGATTTTACATTCTAGTAGGGGAGCCAGATATTAATCAAATAATCACACAAAGAATTGCCTGTAATAAGGAATAAGATGGAAGGGACCAAGAGTATGACATTTAACAAATGCTTTAATAGAGTATCTGACCTAATCAGAGAAGTCAAAGAAGGCTTCTCTGAGGAAGTGACATTTGATTTGGCCCTGAAGGATGAGCAGGAGTTTACTAAGTGAAATGATGGACTGCATGTATTTGTGCATGAGCTGAGGATCTATTCGAGACCATTTTAGGTAAAATGCAAGAAAAGAGATTGTTTTGGGGAGTGAGATATTTGAGGGTTTGAAGGCGAGGACATTTCAAGTGATGACAAGGGCCACAGAAGCACTGTCCAGCAGAAATAGAATGTAAACCAATTTTCTAGTAGCCACGTTAAAAAAAGGAAAAGGTACAGATGAAATGGAAAGTAATTTGAATAATATATTTTCAAATTATATATAGCCCAAATATTCTCATTTCAACATACAATCAATTTTAAAAATGAGTTTATTTCAGTGATTGACAGCATGGACTCTGGAGTCAAATAAAACTGGGTTCAAATCCTTGCTCTACCATTTCCCAGGCTCTAGCAAGTGCCAGCCAACCTACATAATTTAGCTCTTATTTTGTCACATCCACTGTTTCCTACTTTAAAGGATTTTTCCAAAATAGCATAGCACCTCCTCTCCAGTGGTGGTCAAAGTGGGGTATGTACACTTGGAGGAGCTTGAAGAATTTCTGTGATGTACATGGGCATGAACAGCTTTAAGGCACCAATTTCTGAGCTCAGCTTCTATTTGAATTCTCATAAAATTGACCTGCCTGGAAATGGGTCTATGATCTGCTAGTCTTTCAAGCACCCTTCTAACATAGAAAATAGGACATGTCTCTCACCTATCCCCAAACTTGTATACTGTGTGGGGTGCAGGGATGAAGGGCTATAAAAACTCTCTCTGAGACACAAAACAAAGGGACTATTCAGCCTTATTTCATCCAGATACCCAGATGAGCAATTCATGCCTTGACTAATTAGCTACTTATCTATTGCTGCATAGAAAATTAGCCCAAAACATAGCAGCTTAAAACAACAATAAACGCAAGCTTTCTAGGGTCATTATGGAGATGTGGCTTCATCACCAGGTTGAGCCATCAAGATAAGTGCAAGGAAGCTTTGCTTCAAGAGAGGCTAAAGCAGGAGTTTCCAGCTGGATTTTCTATCCCTCTGGTCACATAATCAAGTCAGGTGACCTAACTTGTTAGGCCAATTGAAAACCATAGGTAAAGAAACTGACCCTCGAGTTTGCCATAAAAGATTCAGATTTTAAATAGTACATGATAAATTCCACTACCTTTATATTGGCCTTCGGTCAAAAGCCAAACATCCACACGTCCTCAAAAGCAAAGATGGGGTTTTTCCTGTCCAGATAAAAATCAACCTATTCTCCACATATTCCCAATAAATGTCCTTTACCTTAAGGGCCTTTGGTGCCAAATTCGACACATCGAGAAGTTTCACACAGATTAGGAAAATATCTAGACACGGTGACTCGTGCTTCCTTGGAGATCACTCATTCCTGACACCTATTAAGTTAAGTGCTCTTAGTGCTTCTATGGTTTGTATAGGCCTTATAGGCATTCTAGAAGTATTTATTGGGAAAGAGAAAAAAGAGGAAGAAAGGAAAAAAAGCGATCGTTTTGGGCCCTGTTTCCCTTTCTGCCTCTGCCCTTTCCCTCTACTAAGCATTTTTACTTCCTCATCTACATTGCAGTTCTACTTTCAGCTGTTTAAACTTCCCCTTTCCTATAAGGACCAGTGTGACCTTGATAGTCTGGCCTAAACTTAATTTTTCCAAATCTATAGTCTGTCTTTCCCCCTCTCGACACTGATTCTAGGCTCATTTCCCTTATTGCTGGATAACTAGTTTCTGGATTCCTATTGGATTACCTTTCAAGTCATCCCAAGATAGAAGATAGACTTCCTATTCTAGAAGATAGAATGGGTTTGAGATCTTCTCCCAACTGAAAAATAAACACCACATTCATACCTAAGTTCTATTTACTACACTTTTTCCTGAGCAAATAGGTTAAAGCTGCTGTCTAACATTTTATATTTATGGGTTACTTTTCATGATTGATTCTATTTACTTCTTTATGATTTTCTTTGCAAACTGAGTTTTCTCCTCATAAAATTTATTCTCAATTCTTTAGGAAGATTGAATTATAGTGTGTAAATCTTGTTGACAAATGGGATTCTAGAATGATGGAAACTCCCTTTAAGAGGCCATCTGTGACGTAAGTCGACAGCAGGTCCAGTTGCTCAGTTCTCACATCGCCAAGGCAGCCTGGAACCACAGTTGACCCTTGGCTAACCCTCAGAAATGAGGTTCTCGGGATATTCTTTATGTCAGTAATTGATTAATTTGTTGTGTACACTGGAGCAATGTACCATGTCCTACCAGCTTGTTAATTTGCTTTGCACAAACATGAAGATTGATGATATACCCCTGGTTTCATGGTTGGGATCCCAAGTTTTGGTCGCTATGGCTAGTAGCATAGCAGGATATGGCTATGTGACCAGTCCCCCATAAGAGCCTTACACTTTGAAACCTGAATGGGCTTCCCTGAGCAGAGACATTTCACACGTCCCTGGAGTTCGCATCGAGAGAGAGAGACAGGGCTTGAAATACGTGTTGGACCTCTCTAGCTACCACCTGATGCATGTCTTTTTCTCATTGCTTTTGCTCTGTATCCTTTGTTGTAGTAAACGTTAGCTGTGAATTTAACTTGCCATTGAGTCTTGTGAGTCTTTCTGGCAAATCACCAAACTTGGGGTGATCTTGGCACCCCCAAAACACCATCTATTCTAACCCACATATATGTTGCCTTTGTAATATCTCTGCTAACAAGTCATCCTATCATGGTTTAAATATGTCCAGTATGGTGAACTCACTATTTGTTGGCACATGAGTTTAGAAATCATTTGATTTTAACATCTATAGGATGCAACATTCACAACTAAAAATCGAACAGCAAAGTTGAGCAATAAGCAAGCAACCATTCTCTCAGGTAGAGTACTATCCTTTTTCAGAATTTATAAGAGCCTCAAGTCAGTAATTATGATTTTTATCAAGGATTATATCTGCAAGCAATGGAAGAAAAAAATCTACCTCAAATAGCAACCATGAAAAGACAAATAATAAGTGTTGGGAAGAATATGGAGAAATAGAAACTCTCATATGATGCTGGTAGGAATGTACAATGGTTTGGCAATTCCTCAAAATGTTAAACAGAACTATAGACAATCCAGCAATTCCACTCCTAGATATATGCCCAAGAAAAATGAAAACATACGTTCACACAAAATCATTTAGAAATGTTCATAGCAGCATTCTTCATCATAGACAAAAGGTAGAAACAACCCAAATATCCATCAACTAATGAATGAATAAATAAAATGTGGTATATTCATATGATGAAATCTTATTCAGCTATAAACAGAAATGAAATACTGATGCATGCTACAACATGGATAAACTTGGAAAGCATGTTAAGTAAAAGAAGCCAATCACAAAGTACTACATATTATATGATTCCATTTACATGAAATGTCCAGAATAAGCAAACCCATAGAAACAAAAAGCAAACTGGTAGTTGCCTAGGGCTGTAGCACTTGGGGGGAAATGGGAGTGTCTGCTAACGGGCATGGGATTTTTCTTTGGGGTGATGAAAATGTTCTAAAATTGATTGTGGTGATGGTTGCACAATTTTGTGAATATACTGAAAACCACCAAACTGAACACTTTAGATGGGTGAATTCTGTGGTATATGAATTATACAGGCATGTCTTGTTTTATTGTGCTTTGCTTTATTGTACTTCACAGACATTGCGCTTTTTACAAATTGAAGGTTTGTGGTTACCCTGTGTCAAGCAAGTCTATCAGCGCCATTTCCAACAGCATGTGCTCACATCATGTCTCTGTGTCCCATGTTGGTAATTCCTCAATAATTTAAACTTTTTCATTATTATTTTATCTATTATGGTGGTATGTAATCAGAGATCTTTGATGGTATTACTGTAATTATTTTGGGGCACCACGAACCGCACCCATATAAGATGGCAAACTTAATCAATAAATGTGTGTGTTCTGACCATTCCACTGACCAGCCATTTCCCTGTTTCTCTTCCACTCCTTGGGCCTTCCTATTCCCTGAGACACGGTATTGAAATTAGGTCAGTTAATAACCCTACAATGGCCTCTAAGTGTTCAAGTGAAAGAAAGAGTTGCACATCTTTCATTTTAAATTAAAAGCTAGACATGATTAAGCTGAGTCACTTAGAAATTATTAAGGCATGTCAAAGGCCAAGATAGACTGAAAGCTAGGTCTCTTGTACCAAATGGTTAATCCAGTTGTTATTGCAAATGAAAAGTTCTTGGAGGAAATGAAAAAAGTGCTACTCCAGCAAACACAAGAATGATAAAAAAGTGAAACAGTCTTATTGATGACATGGAGAAAATTTTAGTGATATGGATAGAAAACCAAACCAGCCATAACATTTCCTTAAGCCAAAGCCTAAACTAGAGCAAGGCCTTAACTCTCTTCAATGCTATGAAAATTGAGAGAGGGGAGGAAGCTGCAGAAGAAAAGTTTGAAGCTAGCAGAGATTGGTTCATGAGGAAAGAAGCCATCTCCACAACCTAAAAGTGCAAGATGAAGCAGCAAGTGCTGATACAGATCAGTTTAAGCAAGTGATCCAGAAGATCTAGCTAAGATCATTGATGAATGTGGCTATGCTAAACAATAGATTTTCAATGCAGACAGAATAGCCTTCTGTTGGAAGATGCCGCCATCTAGGACTTTCATAGTTACAGAGGAAAAGTCAATGGCTGGCTTCAAAGCTTTAAATGACAGGCTGACTCTCGTGTTAGGAGCTAATGCAGCTGGAGAATTTAAGTTGAAGCCAGTACTCATTTACTATTCTGAAAATCTTAGGGCCCTTAAGAATTATGCTAAATCTACTCTGCCTGTGCTCTATAAATGGAATAACAAAGCCTAATGACAGCCCGTCTGTTTACAGCATGGTTTAGTGACTATTTTGAGCCCAGTATTGAGATCTACTGCTCAGGACAGAGGCTTTCTTTCCAAATTTACTGCTCATGGACAATGCTCCTGGTCACTCAAGAGGTCTGATGGAAATGTGCAAGGAGATGAGTATGGTTTTCATGCCTGCTAACACAACATCCATTCTGCAGCCCATGGATCAAGTAGTCCTTTTGACTTATAAGTCTTCTTAAGAAATACATTTCATAAGGCTATCACTGCCATGTATAGTGAGTGAGTCCTCTGATGAATCTGAATGAAGTCAATTGAAAATCTTCTAGAAAGGATTCACCATTCTAGATGCCATTAAGAACATTTGTGATGCAAGGGAGAAGGTCAAAATATCAGTATAAATAGGAGTTTGAAAGAAATTGATTTTTACCCTCCCAGATGACTTCAAGGGATTCAAGACTTCAGTGGAGGAAGTAAGTGTAGATGTGGTGGAAACAGCAAAAGATCCAGAAGTGGAGCTTGAAGATAGGACTGAATTGCTGCAATCTCATGATAAAACTTGAATGGATGAGGAGTTGCTTCTTGTGGATAAACAAAGAAAGTGGTTTCTTGAGATGGAATCTACTCCTGGTGAAGATGCTATGAACATTGCTGAAACGACAATGAAGGATTTAGAAAATTATATATACCTAGTTGATAAAGCTGTGGGAGAGTTTGAGAGGATTTGTGAGAGTAGCAGACTAGGAGACAGGGCTAAGACCAGATGCAGGGGCTTGCAGAGCGCAGTGCGTGAAGGTGTTAAAGTCTAACTAAGCGTAGTTGATAACCACAGACAATAACAGCTTCAACCGGCTTGTCAGCTATCTAGGTCACCTTACACAAACTTTGGCTAATTACAATATCATTTGCCTGTGGTTTTAAAGTTTCTCTGCCCTTAGAATTGCATGACTATTCTAAAACAACCATATAAAGAATGAAAATGGGAGGGAACTGAATTCTAGGAATTACGACTTAAATTCTTAGTAAACATCAACTCCTTATCCTTGAATGTTCCTTGCCTCAGTTAGTAAGACTTCCTAAGACCAAAAACCCCTTCTTTTCAGGGCAGCTGCTCTTTTTGAGCCTGCCCGCGCTCACGTGCACTCTCTCTCTCCTTCTCTCTCGCTCTGTCTCTCACGCACGGGTACTTTCACCCTTAATATTTCAATTAAAAAAAGCTGATTGCTTCGGTTTACGTGGTGCATCCTGAAATTCTTTTCTTCCACAATCATCAAGAACACGAAAGAACCTCTACTCGGAGGATGGTAACGGATTGACTCTAAAATTTTGAAAGAAGTTCTACTGTGGATAAAATACTTTCAAACAGCATGGCATGCTGCAGAGAAATCTTTTGTGAAAGGAAGAATCAATTGATACAGCAAACTTTATTGTTGTCTTATTTTAAGAAATTGCCTCAAACACCCCAACTTTCAGCAACCACCACCCTGATAAGTTAGCAACCATCAACATTGAAGCAATACCCTCTACCAGCAAAAAAATGACAACTTGCTGAAGGCTCAGATGCTCTTTAGCATTTTTTACCAATAAAGTATTTTTAAATGAAGGTATGTACATTTTTTAGACATAATGCTATTGCACACTTAATACACTACAGTATGGTGTAAACATAACTTATTAATATGTGCACTGGGAAACCAAAAAGTTTGTGTGTGATTCACTTTATTGTGATATCCACTTTATTGCAGTGGTCTGGAACCAAACCCAAAATATCTGTGAGGGATGACTGTATCTTGATAAAGATATGTCATTACTTCTAGACTAACAAAAACATGTTATTATTATACTGTACCATGGATAGTTTATAAGTATGAATCAGTCTTATAATAAATTTTTTTTTGAGACAGAGAGTCTCGCTCTATCGCCCGGGCTAGAGTGCCATGGAATCATCGTAGCTCACTGCAACCTCAAACTCCTAGGCTCAAGCGATCCTCTTGCCTCAGCCTCCTGAGTAGATGGGACTACAGGTACACACCACTACACCTGGCTACTTTTTCCAATTTTAATAGAGACAGGGTCTCAAACTCCTGACCTTAAGCAATCTTCCTGCCTTGGCCTTCCAGAGTGCTAGGATTACAAGAGTGAACCACTGCGCCCAGCCTAAAATATTTTTAAATTATATGTTGGTAGAATCCCTACTACTTGTTAATTTTAACTGAATAAGACTCAGACTCATTGTTAAAATAAAAATCTAGCAAAGTCTCAGACTTCCCTACCTGCAGCCCCCTCCCATTATGTACAAAAGAGAAGAGGAACAAATGATCTTCTGATTTGAAAAGCAACCTCATAAGAATTTATCCTATTTACACATGCAGAAATGTCAACTACAATATTCCTAACAGTACAACAAAGTATCAAGTAAAGCAACCAATCAGAATTACAAGCTGTACGGAAGTTGCTCACTCAGCACATCTGCTTATTTTCGGGAGTACCTGGAGTCATGGTACCCACTCTTGGCCAAACTCTGGGAGCTAAGCCCTTGGCAGTAACACAGTAACTAGTTAATGAGGTTGTTTTGTGCCCCTGAGGCGCTGAGACATGATGTGTCAGATCGTCAGTATTGCTTAACATAAATATCAAGATTTATCAGAGCATCTGCCTCCTGGATTGAGGTCTGCACCATGGTGGTCACATAGGAGAAATGTGCCTATGTGACCAGATTCCTAGAAGAACTCTGGGCCCTGAGCCCTAAGCAGACTTACCTGGGCAGAGCCATCTCGTTCATGTTTCTGTAACTTGCAACTAGACAGAAAGCACTTTAGTGTGACCTACAAGGAGGGAGGACCTGGAAGTCTGCACCTAATCTTTCTAGTCTTCACCTTGCCATACTATTTTTCTACTGATCCTATGTCATATCCTTTGCTGTAATAAACTTCAGCCATGAGTAGAACCTGTTACTAAGTCCAATCTCCAAACTAGTGTAGTCTTAGGATCCTTAAAGCACAACATTTCTCCAAAGATTATTTTCAAGGACAGAGCAACTAAGTTCTAAGTCTTAGTAGTTTTATAAGACTCTTTTCAAAAAGACATATTTATAATAATATGAAACAGAACATATTGAAAACAGTTATGAATAGTCACACTACTCTCCATATTGCACAGAAGAAAAGAAAGATTGATATGTTTGTGAATGGCCACCATGTAACATTTTACAAAATCAGATATTTTGCATAAGTTTTATATCTCAGAAAGATATCTTTCTCTCTGTGCTATAGAGGAGAAGGATACACACTTTCTCTCTTTCCAAGACTTCTTTTGTTAATTATACAGGCTTACATTGATAAGAGAAGGTCTGGATTTTCATTAGTTAGCATTGAAAGAAAAATGCCGGCCTGAGGGAAAAGTGCAAGTTCCCCACCCCATAACAGAAATACTGTGCTGTGGGGGACTTGAGTGCTCTGCGAAATTGTTACAAAGTAGATTAAGCAAGTACCAAGATAAATACTGGGCCCAGGAAAAGTCCCCAGAGCTTTCTTGCCCTGAAACAGTGGGCTCAGACTGCTCTGACTGCTTTAAAACTGCTTTGGCTGTCCTATAGTGCCCTAATTTAGCTAATTGTAATACTAAAATCCCCACCTAGTGGAAAATCATAAATCATTAATGTAACATGAGCTGTATGGTGAGGTATCGCACATGCTTGGTTTGTTTCATTGTAAAGCAGCAGTGATACAATGTAAAAACTCTGCATCATTCATTCCGAGGGGATTTAAGGCAACACCACAGGGTGGGCAGGTACAGATTTTACATGCAAGAAAGCTCCTATGGAAGAAATCCCTGTGCTTCCCAGGAGCAAGCACCCTTGCAAGCAACCTCTAATAAACTCGTATAATTCATCAAGCTAGACTTGTCTGAGTCATTCCTTGGTCTCTCTGCTCCATCTCAGTTTGGGGGCGGTTTTTCTATACTGTCCTGGAATTTTTTCAAAACAGGCCTGTGGAGATCCATTTTACTCGCATAAATGCGGCAAAGAATGAATAAGTTCTACTAATAACAGTAATATGGAACATATAGCATTACTTTTCCACAGTGTACTATATTTATAAACATGAAAATAAAGGAAATATCATTAGGGCATCATGCTGCACAAATTTATGGCAATCTGCATAAAAATACCCTAAAAGCTGCTTTGTTCTTTTTTACTCAATTTTATGTTCATGTATGTTTTTCTATACGGTCAGACAAATTTTACTTTGTTGTAACAAGAGATAATAGACTTCGAGGTTAAATATATAAATTTGGGTGTGACTAAGGACTATAAACTTAAGTTGGTCTATGTACATTTATAGCAAGAAGGTGAAAATTTGAGGTTGTTCATCAGAGTGCACAGAGTTATCTCAAGTCTCTCTGAAATATAAATCATTTACTTTTCATAAAAAGTCCTTCTTTGTGTAAACACAAATACACACCAATAAATTAAATTACGTGGCAGATAAAAAAAGACTCCTATGCTATTTTATTTTGCCTTACATATAATATGAAAATAAATTTACTCTGAAGACACAATAATCTCTTGTAAATATACCAGGTAAATGTCTGGAATCTTGTTACACAGAACAGAGCAACAGTTCCCCAACTCTGCCAAAGTAAAACAAAACAAAAACTGGTGAAACAATTGTTTCCAATGTAAACCAGGAAATTGTTTCACAGATCAAGAATGAGGAAGATTGTATTTCCCCAAGTTCAAGTTCTTACCTCTCATTGTCTTCAGGAGTTCTTCTTATTAATTACTGAGGTCATATGTTTTGTTACCAGGTCAACTAGCTTACACTCGCAGTGCTGATCCTGGAATTAAAGTTTTTCCCTGAAAGTCTGTTTCCAACAGCCAGAGGGTACGTCTCTACGGTGTACCTCTAAGTAGGACACAGAACCTCAAAGGCATTTTTTTTAATGATAAATTTGACCACTAAACAAAAAGTTATGATAGCATAAGTCACCATTAACAAAGTCAAAAGACAAATGGCAAACACCTATGAAATGAGAATATCTAAAACACTCAAGATTTGTTAAGGTGATTGAAATGTAATGTCAGGGAGAAAGGACTAGAATGTAATTGAACTAAATATATCAACTGGGCTCTAAACCTAAAATATTGATTTTATACTGTCCAAAGAAATTTTGCAATCAAAACAAAGGTCAGAAGAGACAAATAAAAGATAGCCAGAGAGCAAGATTTTGATACTGATTACATAACACTATTCAGAGAAATGTACTATGGTGGGCACAAATACTCTGGTTGTTCCATAGTGACATACTATTGTAGAATAAGAATGGTTTACTTTATTTTAGCTTGGATAAAGTATTTCTTCAAACTACACACCTCCTGTTACTCTAATTTATTCTCCCTTAAGTAAGCTGATTATATAAATGCTTCCCAATTACCTTGAAGGACACGAAGAAATATATAATTTTCACTATAAATTTTTCTAATACATATCCTGGTTTATATAGTTTCGTATAAGTTTGGTTATTATGAATCATTTGGTTATCATGGGTGTGCATGGAATCTGATCGATTCTGCATCCGTTAACAATTGCATTTTATTTTATCTTTTCTTATAAAAGTGGCCCCCCAGGAGCGGTGCCGGGGAGTGGGTCTTCCGTATGCCACGTTTCCTGCGCCCCACCACGGGGAAGGGATTCGGTGCAGGGCCCAAATTAACAATTTTAAATCTTCACATCTGAGAACTGGGGACCAGTTGAGACAGAGTCTCACTCTATTGTGCAGGCTAGAGTGCCATGGTGTCAGCCTAGCTCACAGCAACCTCAGACTTCTAGGCTCAAGTGATCAGTGATCCTCCTGCCTCAGCCTCCCAAGCAGACGGGACTACAAGCCTGTGCCACCACACAGAGCTAATTTTTTCTATTTTTTGTAGAGATGGGGTCTCACTATTGCCCAGGCTCATCTCAAACTCCTGGGCTCAAGCGATTGTCCTGCTTCAGCCTTCCAGAGTGCTAGGATTACAGGTGTGGGCCACCGCGCCCGCCCGGAGGGCACTTCAGATGGCATGGATGGAGAAAGATTTTTGAGGAAGTGACATGTGATGGAGACTCGAACACTGAAAATCAAAGTCCAGACACATGAAAGTAGGAAGAAGAATGTTAAAAACTTTGAAATAACAAAAGCAGATGCCCTGAGACAATAAAGAGCCAGTACTGAGGAAAGAACCTAGAAGGAGCCAAAGAGAGAGTGTGTGAAACCAAGATTGGAGAGGGGGCAAAGGCCAGATCATACAGCCCTGGAGTCCTTGGTGAGAACTTTGGAGTTTATTTGAAATGTATTGAAATTCTATTGCATGATTTTACTAAAGGGAGTGACATTACATTTACATTTTGAAAAGATTATTGTGGGTGCAGTGTAATGAATGCAATAGGAAAAAAACAAGATTGAAAACGAAAGGCGTGGTGGCTTGCGCCTATAATCCTAGCACTCTGCGAGGGCAAGGCAGGAGGATCACCTGAGGCCAGGAGTTCAAGACCAGCCTGAGCAACAGTGAGACCCCATCTCTACCAAAAAAAAGGCTTTTGCACTAATCCCAGTGAGATACTATGAGGTCACTAAAATGAGGGTGGCAACAGTATAGATGGAGGAAAATGAATAGACTAGAGAGATATTTAGAAGTTAAAATTGATGGGATCTGGTGATTAATTAGATATGAATATTTAAAGAGGAAGATAATCCCCAGGCTCCTGAAAGAAGAAGTTGGGTGAACGTTGGTGCCGTTCACCGGGATATCCAAGTGGAAATGTTAGATGCACAGTTGACAATAGCAGCTTAGAGGAAATTTGACAAACGGGGGACATAGTTGTCCACAGATGGTAAATGAAGCGTGGCTGTGGCTAATGATGCCTAGGAAGAGAGCAGGAGGTAAGAAGAGAAGCCAGCGTAAGTCTCAATCTTGAGAGACTCGGACATGTGCAGGCTGGCAGTAGGGGACAAACCAACACAGGAGATGAAGAAGAAATGAGCAGAGATGTGGGCAGAAACCAGGAGAGCACAATGTCACGAAAAGCTTTTGAGAGATAAAGGAGATGGGGATTGAAAAACAGCCGCTGCATGTAAAGACAAGGCGGGCATTGATGACCCTGGTAAGAGCCCTCGCGGGGGAGAGGACAAAGCCAGGTCGCAGTGGCAGAGGAATGAGGGCAAGGGAACAGGGAGTGTGGGAGACTTTGAGAAATGTAGATATAAAAGGGAGGAGAGCGAGGCCACAGAGTAATCTCTCAATAAGTAATAGTTTTTGTTACTACTATTTTATAGTCATTTTTTAAAAAAAACTTTGAGGCATTAATTTTCTTCCTCACATCACCAACCATGGATGTCATGATTAAGAGTGGCTAAGTCTGATATCTCCTCAGGAAAACATAGCACTATTGAGTGACAGTGGCATCCTATGGAGAACTTCAATCTTTGGTCACAGCATTAGGAGCTCATGGTTTCGAATGGCATCATTTAATAGATTGTTCAGGTACTTAAAGTTTTTCACTTAGGTATCAAATTTATTTGCTTCATCTGCATTAATTTTTCACGCTAAGTTTATTTTTTTAAAATATGCAATATGTCCAATGGGTTCAAAATTCAAAAAACATAAAGGTTTACTTCTCACCCTGTCCCTCAACCCCTGGTTTCTGTCCTAGGAAACCAATTGTGGTGAGTTTAGCAACCTCGTTCTTTTTAACAGCTACATGAATATTCTACCATATGTATTCCTGTGCTTCAGTTAACCAGTGTCCTAGTGATGGATGTTCAATTTGTTAACAGTCCTTTCCTATTATGAATAATGAAGCAATGGATAATTTTGTATGTGTCATTTTTTACATCTGTGAGTATCTTAGGTCTGTTTCCCTAGAAGCACAGACTGGTGGAGATTCTCGGGCAAGCGATTTATTAGGAGAGCACTCTAAGGACAAATTTAAGAGAGTGAGGGAAGGAGGACAGGAAAGGCGAAGAAGTAAAGCAAGAATGTGGTTCCAGGTGGAGTCTAGATTCAGCCTGTTCCTACAGGGAGCTCTGGAGCATAAACTGCAAACAGAATCTGTCTGCCCTTCGGCAAGGACAAGAACATTTGTACCCCCACAGAGCCACTGGCCATAGTAGTACATAATTCCCATGAACTTCAGTTCCAGGTGAGCTCTAAACATCTAAGGCCACTCCTCTGGCTTGAAGGTGCAAACATTACCAGCAGCAGCACCCACAGCTGCTGGGGGGATGGGCACACCAAAATGGTAGCTGGGATCCCCAGAGATCCAGGTGGGGCACCAACAGGTTCTGCCACAGTTAGTATCACTATACGATAAATTCCTAGAAGTAAAATTGCTGGATGGAGTTAACATTGTTAGTTACCTGCTCAGACAATATTCCTCCTCCCTGCTACACACACACACACACACACACACACACACACACACACACACACACACTCACATCCTTCTTCCTAGTAGAACCCTGATTTTATTTGAAGTAGCCATGTATCCAATTTAAAAACTCACTTTTCTATCTTTTTTTCACCTGGGCTGGCCATATGATGCTGTTCTGAGAAATAAGATAGAGGTAGTGGTCTCTGGGATTAGTGACCCCTTCTAAATAAAAAGACAAAGATTTTCTGCCCCCTTCACCCTTTACTTTATATTCCTCTTCCTTCCAGGAATATAAATGTGAATCTGTAGGTGCAGCAGCCATCCTGTGCCCATGAACCAGAGGCAGGAAAATGAATGCACTGAAATAGGGGAATTCAACATAAATCTATATTAAAATACAGTGTGATATTTTCTCTTTTCTAGATCTCAGTGCATAATTATTATACAAATCTACTTTCATTTATATGGTATTTTACAAATTACAAGTGTGCTTTTGATAAGGAAAACCCCCATCTATTACTTGGCACATCAGCCACCTGAGACACCCACCCCTCAGGAAAGACTCGCATCACCATAATACTAACCTATTACCTGGCCCATCAACTAATCTATTACCTGGCACATCAATATAACACTAAACCTATTACCTGACACATCAACTAACCTATTACCTTAGCCATCTGAGACCCCACCCCTTGGAACACCCAAACTTAATAAAAGTGGGAAAAATCAGGTAGACAGGCTCAGAATTTGGTTGTGAGACCCCTTTGAGCCTGCCGGCGAATAAACTTTGACTCTGCAACTCTCTGTGTGCCACCCAGTTTGTCCTTAGGACCACCCGCTATAACACTTGCCGTAACACTTTCACAAACTTTTTTTTTCCACTTCACTTTATTTTTTACAATACCTCCTCCTCCATGTGATAGGTCTTGGTACCCTTAAAAAAAAAAGAAAAAAGAAAAAACTCCTGCAATACTAAAAGCACATAATTCATTTATGACTAATTTTGAGTTAGTTTGCTTTTTTCCTAACAACTAGCTGAGATGAGCTACTCTCTAAAAGTATGGGATTTTTATATTCGGGGAAATGGTGCAAAAGTAATCTTTTTTTTTTTTATTATTTCAGCATATTATGGGGGTACAGATGTTTAGGTTACGTATGTTGCCCTTGCCTCCCGCCCCAAGTCCGAGTTTCAAGCGTGTCCATCTCTCGGATGGTGCGCATTGCACTCTTTGTGTATGCATATACCCGTCCCCTCCTCCCCCTCCCCCCTGCTCGACATCCAATAGATGTTATTGTTATATGTGCACTTATGTGTTGATCAGTTAAT
>NW_012140524.1:2016776-2018652 GCF_000956105.1 Propithecus coquereli
GGGCGTGGCTCCGGGTCCTGGTCCTCAAATTTGGCTCAGAGTAAATCTCTTTAAAATTACTTTACAGAGCTTGGTCTTTTTTTCCGTTGACAAGATTGGCGCCCAACGTGGGGCTCAGAGAAGACTCAGGACTGCTGAAGGAGCAGCCCGAACTCGGCGCCAGGTACCGGCATGGCCCTTTGGGCTCTCTGACTCTGAGCTTCTCCTTGGGTGGAACTGGTAAGTCCTCCTGAGCTCCAGACCTCCCGTTTTTGGTTGATGGTCTCGGTTTACTCTGAGCTGGTTCTTTTCCTAGGAATTGTTTGGGATCCTAACTTAGATTTGGAGGGTCTTCTTCATTGTCTTTTTATCCTAAAATTAATCTCAATTGGCTTTTCTGTGCATTTTTGAAAGAAGAAACTGAACTGTCTTGTTTGTAGATAATGAGAGACTGAGTTCCTCGGCTCCGAAGAGAAGGGGCATCTTACTCCTCCCAGCCTCGGCAGCCCTGGGTGACCGGGGTCCTGAGTGGGAGTTGCCTGGGGCCCTATAGGGAACCCCCCAACAAATTAATTAAAAGAAGGCTCATCCAGGAAACGCATATAAGAGCTGATCACTCGGCGTTTTGAGCCCTCTTGGAGGTACTAGACCCCCAAGAGAGAAACTGAGACACGTAAGAGGGTGGGACCGACTCAGTGGTGAAACACTGAGGAGCCCCACCCGCAATCAGCACACTCTGATCCACGACACCAAACCTTGTATTACAGTTCGGTTTCTTCTTTAAAGAAAAATGGGAAATCCTTTAAAAATGAGGAAAGACAAGGAGAATGAGCCCCATTGGGCACCCCAGTTGGTTTGTGGTACCTCTACTTGCAAGTGTTTGTGTAAATGAAGACTTTCAAAGGCACGCCAAGTTTTTTTCTAGAGCTCCAGCTGGTTACAGCTAATTCTTGTGCACAAGTTTTTACAAAAGGGCAAATTACATCAAGGAAAATTCAGAGCTCAAATGGTCGACCTACCACTATAGGGTTAAAATGTCTCAAGCTATTTCTCTTCTTTTCTGGCTACTCTAAAACCTGCTAACTTTCTCTATTGATGTTAAGATAATTCATTGTTAATGATATCTACAATTGAAAAGCTACCTGGAGATCCTGCAGCCAGTTCTAGCTAAAATGCAAACATTGAAAACTCATTTTGAACTGAAGTGAAAAAAAAGGATAAAAGTTTTAAAAAAAAATATCAAACTGCCATGGAAACTGCTTTACCCAAAACTTTGATCCACAGGCCTAATTAAGTTAACTATCAGGGCAACTAAAGTTTGCCATGTGAACAAGTTCCGGTTTTGTCAGAGGAAATTTGGATTCAGCTGTCTTTTACAGACTGGTGAGTTTGTGTTACCATCCCATAGCTAGAGTTCTAGGGTAAAATCTATCAGAACTTTATGTGCATGTATGTATGTGAGAGAATGTATATGTTTAGGTATGTTTTGTGTCTGTCCATGTATTACATGTTTGAGCTTACATGATTCTGGACTGTCTTACAAATAAGGGAGCGCTCATAAATTCAACCCAAATAGTTCACGTGAATTTAGTAATCTTTGGTAAATAAGCTGGGTTATTATTATTAAAAAAAATACAAAGGTGTTATTAGTAAAATAACAGTAAAAATGTTTTCAAAATTTCAGCATACGTTTGTTTTTGCCTGGGTTTTACTGGACGTTTTTATGTTCTTGAGGTGTCAAGATTTGACCTAAAGGTTATGAAAATATAAACTCGGCCAAAGACAAAATAATGTCTGATTTTGATAAGTAAAGTAAATTTAATATTTGCTCTAATGATAATCACTAAATCTGAGTTACCAACAAAAGTACCTATGCATTTAACTTTAAGGTAAAAAT
>NW_012140524.1:2018702-2020848 GCF_000956105.1 Propithecus coquereli
GGGGTCCACATCCCCAAAGTAGAAATGATAGCGCAGAATTTCAAAAGGACATCAAAAGTCAAAGAAAAGATGCACTAAATGGGAGGGAAAGAGGGCAGAAAGGATGGCCACCTGTTACCAAAGACAAATTATGACCTTTTGCACTGTGGCTTGTGGGAAAATACATTTGCTCCATATTTCTCAGTGTTCCTGCAAAACCCCAGGCTCCTGAGCCACAGATATTGATCAACCATAAAGATGAGAGCGCTTGCTTTTATTTCCCCCAGAAATATTTGCTCTTTACAGCCGTCACGATGGAGCCATTTGCTTCCACTTAGAGGACAAAAAACTTTTCCTATCTCACCTGGAGTTAAAGCTTTACATTCCAGGCCCCTCCTCCCTGCAGAGACACCAGAAAGGATTTAAAGAACCATCTCCCCTTCGTTTACGTGTCAAAGTGGGAGAACACCCTCAAAGAGTCTGGTTTTATCTTACCAGTGGAGACAGGTATTTAGATTCCAAAAGGTAAGAATCCAAGATCTTTCCCCTTCTGTTCCTGAGGAAATTTTGTTTAGGAACAAAGACTGGCTTATCCATCTATCTTTCATTATGTCACCTGTGAGGTCCTCCGCAACAATGTTACTCTGGCCACTGTTATTGCTGTGAGTGAATAAAGCTTTGATCTCTGATCCAGAGACCTGGTGTTTCTACTGGTATCTATCTATTTACCTATCATCTATCATCTATTATCTACCTATGACTAGGCAAGTACAGATAACATCTCAGACTCACCACAATTTCTGACTGGACATAATCGTCCTTTCAAAAATTGGTAAACTACTCTCTTTAATAGTAATTCAGGGGCCTGGCACAGTGGCTCACGCCTATAACCCCAGCAATTTGGGAAGCTGAGGTGGGAGGATTGCTTGAGCCCCAGAGTTCACGATCAGCTTGGGCAACATAGTGATACCCCATCTCTACAAAAAATAAGAAAAACGAGTGGGGCACAGTGGCACACACCTGTAGTCCCAGCTACTCAGGATGATAGAGAAAAGGAAAATTCCACTAGGCAAAACCCCTCCCCATGAACAACCCCCTACGTAACTGCTAAACTGCTGCCACTCTTGTTTCTGTAAACTGCTTGCAGCAACTTCTGCCATGGTAAGATAAGGTAGGAAGAAATTCTATAGAAACTATACCAGGAACTGGGGTTGCTCGAGACCCTGCCCCACTGAAAATAACCACATTGTAACTGTACCCTACACCCTCCCTAAAACGAAATGTATAAAAAAAAGACTGCTACATTCTCTGTTCGGGGCCCAGAATTTGGTGGCAAGCCCCTTCTGAGCCTGCCGGCATAAATAAACCTGGTTCTCTCCACCCATTTTGTGCCATTCGGTTTGTTCTCAATTAGCTTTGCTGTAACAAGGAGGCTGAGGCAGGAGGATCACTGGAGTCCAGGTGCTGGAGGCTGTGAGCTACTGCACCACTGCACTCCAGCCTGGGTGACAGAGTCAGACCCCATCTCTAAAAAAAAAAAAAAAAAGTAGAATAAAAAATAAAAAAATAGTGATTCAACCAGTATTGCATTTCTAATATGTACAATATCACTTATGTAATTTCCTGCTCAAAATGGAGGAAACCTAATAATGAGGGAACATTTAGAAAATCTAAATTGATGAAAATTCTAAAAGACTTAGATCAATGCCTGTCATATACTAGGCTCTCAAAAAATAATAGTTAAATATATGAATAAATGAATCATAATAATATGTAGGAAACCCACATAAGAGTTACACAGAATTATAAATGATAACTATGTTGGGTTAAAAGCCTTGGAGAATAAAGAACAAGGTTGTGTAGATGTGGATACTTGGAGGTTTTTAGTACTGTGGTAAAATTGCCCTGGTTGGCAAATAAAGAAGGAAGTTGACTACTTGGCTCTCAGACATGAAGTAAAGAGAATGAAAACCAAATTGTGTTTCAGACTGTGAACTAAAATAAAATTTTAAGGCTCACCCCCCCACCGGCTGACTAAATGGACCCCCTCGTGGCCAAAGGAATACCCTAAAACTAAATTGCCTGCCAAGAGGAAGGAGGTCAGACATGCCTTATCATGCCCCCCTCCCTTCTTGGGGACATCCTTTGTAACCCATTAACAGGCCTA
>NW_012140524.1:2022658-2025541 GCF_000956105.1 Propithecus coquereli
GGAGGCTGAGGCAGGAGGATCGCTCGAGCCCAGGAGTTTGAGGTTGCTGTGAGCTAGCCTGACGCCACGGCACTCTAGCTCGGGTAACACAGTGAGACTCTGTCTCAAAAAATAAAATAAAATAAAATTAAAAGGTATGTTTATATGGCACTTTACAAATTCAAATATGCCCTATAGATTCTGACTTATTTCTTGTATTTATTTTCTTTATTGGTTTCTGGGTTTTTTAAAACGTTTTTTATTGATTTGTGGGGTCAAGTACTTCATTCTTAGAACCACCCCATGAGCTAAGTGTCAATGCTCCCAATTTACAATAAAGAAATTGAGGCTCAGGGAGGTTAAAGTGACTTGTTCAAAGCCATTCTGTTGTGACCTAAACCTAGAGTGAACATATGTCCTGGTGTGTCCAGGACAGCCCTTGTTTATGCTATTGTCCTAGTGTCATTATTAATAGCACCCATCACTCTCCAAAGTCTCCTCATTGGACAATAAATTATGTGGTCATTCTGCCAAAACCTACTTCTTTCATTCACTCAAGTCTAATCTTTTATTTCATTATTGCTTTGTTTCCTCCACTTACAGAGGATTCGGGATGGTTAGAAGAGCTGAAAGGGCTGGCTTCAGACTGTGGAATCATTTCTGTGAAAAGAGGGTATTTCAAATTGCAAACGATTCAACCAGTAACTTGTAACGTTGAAAATTACCAATTAGCAGTTAAGAGATCAGGGTCTGGATCCCGGCTCTACTACTTCCTAGCTGTGTGGCTTTAGGGAAATGAATGTGGAAAAAAATCAACCAGACCACCATCAGCACAGACTTCATTCAAAAGTGTCTTGGCCTGAGACGGCCCGAAGGAGCTAAAAACAGCCTATCCTGGCAAGGGAGGGGCAAGAATTTTATTAACTTTAGCTAGGATCAGGGAGGGGGTCGTCAGCCAAAATTCAGCTAGTTTTGAGAAGGGTTGGTCAAAAAATTTTTTGAAAAAGAGGGAGGAATTTGTTGTTGCAGATTAGCAGCCACTGCGATTTGGATTTCTGGGATTGGATGAGAGGAGCAGTTGGGGGCTAAGACCCTGTGTGGGAAGCGGTGGAAGGAACAACTGCAGAGAGTGCACGTGCAGGGGAAATGTTCCACCTGGAAAATTCTCAGGACTGCAGGGCCTCTCAGGTTAATTAACTTCTCCAAGCTTCATTTTTCTCATCTGTAAAATGAGGATGATAATCTTTTATGAGGTGGTTCTGAGGATTGAATGTACTCAGTCCGTGAGTGTTCAATACGTGATAGCTATTATTCTTTCTTTGAGTGTCTTTCCTCACCCTATGCCCCTAGTGTAGTAGCTGAGGGTATGGATTTTATTTACTCTTTATATAAGTTTGAGAAAATATCAATTGTTTACAATAAAGGATGAAAACTCCAAAAGGCACCTGGGTGAGGTGGAGGGTCTGCACAGAGATTATGGAGGAAGGGAACCTCCGAAGCCATAGTTGGGCTTTACACACTTGACGACTGGAACAAAGAGTGTGGTGATTTATGGTAGCTTGAAGGTGCTTTATCTGTCACAAATTACTCGGAGATTTTACTATATTTACCCTGATGAAAAAACAAAATTCCTCTTTTGCCTTTTTGAAAATAAGGTAGGTTTATTCAGATGCCAAAAGTATTAATGATCAATCCACCAGCTTTTCTTTAGCTCTAAGACTAAAAAAATAGTGATTAATTCCCATCTACCATTTTAGTAGTTTTCATTTCCAAAATTCACAAAATTTGCATTATTTTCTTGCCAGGAACTGTTCAAATCCTGTCTAGAACCAAAGGCTCTGGTAATACTGCCAGTTTCTCTTGTGTCAACATTGTACACATTTTTACTCTCTATACCAGAGAAAAGTGCTTTATAGAGATATGTGCTGTTATTAACCAAGGCCGGAACAGGCTGGCCACTTTTTCCTGTGCTACTGACAAAGAAATAAGCCCCTTCTAAAGGCAACAGAACTCCACTGCATATTTCTAAAAGTTGAAAACTCACCTAACAAAAGAGATACTTCATGGTTTACTCCATGGAACAAATATCATATAGAAATGTAACAGGTTTATAAAGTTGGATCACTGTTTCTAAACTTAAGGTTTATATCTTTTGGCATCAAGCCAAATGGTCTTCCCCATCCGAAGAGTATACAAATATTCAGCTGCCTTTTTTCTTTCGTGTTTATTGTTTTATTACAAGTGATTCAACATGTCATTTTGTTCCTCTATATTTCTGTATTTTAAATTGGACAAGTATTACTTTTATAATAAGAAAAAAGATAATTACTGAAAATAAATAAGAAAAATACATATCCGTGTAGAATTTGCGTAGTGTCAAATACATGATCAAGTGGACTATAAGGGCAGAAAGACTTCAGAGAAAAAAGGATGACAATGAAGGTGTCTGAAGACTGCTTCTTGAAGGAGGTGGAATTGAAATGGGCCTTGAAGAATGGAAGGCAAGTTGATAAAGAGAAAGGAAGAGAAGCAAGCAGATCAGGGGAGTGGAAATGCAACAGAGGATTGTAAAGTTTATGTAGGGGGAATAAGACAGTCTGTCTCTAGTGTAATATTTATGTAAAAGAGAAGACTTCGGAGATGTGGGGTCTACATTGTAAAGAGCTTGGAATTAGGATTTAAGGAATTTTACACTTTATTGTGCAAAACTCAGAGACAAATTTGAGAACTGACTAGACAAGGAGACAAGTTACTGCAGAGCTGGCATACCCAATCAAAAAAGTAAGAAGTATTTAAAGTATAAAAATCACAAGGTCAAGGCCGGGCGGGGTGGCTCACGCCTGTAAACCTAGCACTCTGGGAGGCCGAGGCAGGCGGATCGTTTGAGCTCAGGAGTTCGAGACC
>NW_012140524.1:2025591-2033674 GCF_000956105.1 Propithecus coquereli
GAGGAAGGAGGTCAGACATGCCTTATCATGCCCCCCTCCCTTCTTGGGGACATCCTTTGTAACCCATTAACAGGCCTAAGGGTATGCGAGACAAACCTGCAGGTCCTCAATTTACACAACAAATCTATGTCCAGTGGCTTATCTCTGATAAAGAGCTCCTTATGTTGAAACATGCCAAGCCTCTAGACAAAGCTTCATGTCTTTAACCAATTACAGGCCAAAGAATCTTTTAACCCACCTAGAACCTGTAAGCCCCCGCTTCGAGATGGCCCACCTTTCAGGGCCAAACCAATGTATGCCTCCCACGTATTGATTTATGACTTCACCTGTAACCCCTGTCTCCCTAAAATGTATAAAACCAAACTGTGACCCAACCACAGCAAGTCCACTGCTCAAGGCCTCTTGGGCATGGCTCCGGGTCCTGGTCCTCAAATTTGGCTCAGAGTAAATCTCTTTAAAATTACTTTACAGAGCTTGGTCTTTTTTTCCGTTGACAAGACTCAAGACTACCAGATCTCAGGTGAGCCAAGAACACGTTGGAAGCTGACTAAGGGGGTGAGTGAGGAGCTCCACAAAACGGGACTCCCCAGGCACGTCCTGGTTACTGCAGAAGTGGGCCTCCTCCTCCAGATAATACCACAATGAGAAATGAAGTGGGCCAGGCTCAGTGGCTCCCGCCTGTAATCCCAGCACTCTGGGAGGCCTAGAGGGGAGGATTGCTTGAGCTCAGAAGTTCGAGACCAGCCTGAGCAAGAGCAAGACCCCATCTCTACTAAAAATAGAAAAATTAGCCAGGGTGGCACACACTTATAGTCCCAGCTACTCAGGAGGCTGAGACAGAAGGATGGCTTGAGCCCAGGAGTTTAGGTTGCTGTGAGCTATGATGATGCCACTGCACTCTACCCAGGCAACAAAGAAGGATCCTGTGTCAACCAAAAAAAAAAAAAGAGAGACAGAGAGAGAGAGAGAGAGAGAGAGAGAGATGAAGTATATAGTCAACAAGGGCTGCGAAACAGACAGCTGTGATTAGTGCCACCACCTTGGATGAAGATCTGGGAGAAGTCTGAGCAGCATTAAAGGTGAGATAACCTGAGTGCAGATTTTAAATTACAAATAAAAAGTGAACGAGACTTGTGCTCATGGACTTCCTGGGTGCTGAGCATCTGTAAACTTTTCTCTGACTGGCTTGATGATTGTGGTTTGGGTTTATAAATTTGGTTTCACTCACCAACATCGACTCATTTTATACATCAAAAACAAAAACAAGTGGGTTTTTTTTTCTAGAAGGAAATACAGGGTGTCTCAAAAGTTGCCATACATAGAGAAAATGGGAAATTGTAGCTAAATATACCTTTATTTACAAAATATTCATGACAAAATTTTTCCTTTGTATGGAGACTTTTGGGACACCCTGTAGAATGTATTCTCTAAGTGGTTTGTGTGCTTTGGCCAGGGCATGCTTGGCCAAAACCAAGCATGGTTTGGCCAACTTGGCCAAAGCCACTGCTTGGTTTGCTTTCCCTGTCTCTTACAGCAGTTAAGACGAGATAGTCTACATAGGGAAAGTGTCACAGAGGACAGCAACATCAATCAATAGTAATAATACACAATGTAATCGCAGTCTAATGTACCAAACACCTCGGGTCAGCAATATCAGTAATAATTATTATTTAAAAAGGTATGTTAGGCTGGGCGCGGTGGCTCACGCCTGTAATCCTAGCTCTCTGGGAGGCCGAGGTGGGCGGATTGTTTGAGCTCAGGAGTTCGAAACCAGCCTGAGCAAGAGCGAGACCCCGTCTCTACTAAAAATAGAAAGAAATTGGCTGAACAACTGAAAATATACAGAAAAATTAGCTGGGCATGGTGGCGTATCCCTGTAGTCCCAGCTACTCGGGAGGCTGAGGCAGGAGGATCGCTTGAGCCCAGGAGTTTGAGGTTGCTGTGAGCTCAGCTGATGCCACTGCACTCTAGCCCGAGCAACAGAGTGAGACTCTGTCTCAAAAAAAAAAAAAACAAAAACCCACAAGGTCAGGAAATAGCTCAGATTGTAATATGTTAATCAACAATTCTGATTAGATAACTTTTGAGTTGGTTTTGATCAAAAGAAAAACAAAATGCTTCTGTCTTTTGAGTGAAAAATAGTTTATGGTTTATCTTGGAATTCAAGGCTTTTCAAATATTTCTGTTTTTCATGGCTTATCTTAGAGTGCAAAGCTTTTATTAATAGCAATGTCAGCTTTTTCCAGGCAATGGGACAGGATGGGCTTGATTAGTCCCTGTGGTGGGCAGGGTTAGGTAAGTTATCAGTTTTCTGATATTTTACAGACTAGAGTATAAAACTTCAAATGTCCATGGGCTTCAGTCGGGCCACCAGGTAGGTTTGTGCACTGCACAACTCTATTTCTTTTTTTCTTTCAAATATTGTCTTTGCTGCAGACACAACTCAAGATGTTATGTGCACAGTGCCCCCTGAAATTATAAAATGCAAAATCTACTCTGCCATACTTAGAAGCCAGGCAGGTAACACAAATCAGTGAAGCATATGGCCCATTTAAAGAATTCCAGCTAATTAAAAAATAATGTTCAGAACACCGTAATGATTCAAAGAGGTATGTAAAATAGATTACTATAGAAAAAAGAGACAAAAAAATAGATAAGTCAGAAAAGTATTTCAATAATCCAGGGTTGAAGAAACAGGGGACTGGCCCAGGGCTATAGGAATAGGCATAGAAAGGAAAAAATTAATAGGACTTAGTGATAGGATTCAGATTTGATTCAGAATCAAATCAATTCAGACTTGATTTCCCCATAAGGAAAAAAGAGAAAGAGACCAGAGTGATGCAAGATTTTGAACGTTGGTCCTTAGAAAAATGTCTGAAATAAAAATATTTACCTTGGAAACATCAAATTCAGACCTTTTTTAAAAAAGATCTTTTTAGACTATGATAGTAAAATTCGTGTTTTGAAAGATTGTATAATGCTATGATATTGTTCATAATAAAAAGTGGAAAAAAGATAAAAAGAAAAAATTGAAACTGTGCAAAAATGTTAACAGCAATTATCTGTGAGCAATGTCATTACAAGTTACAATAATTTTCTTCTTTATACTTGTACTGAGTTTCCAAAATTTATACAATGTGTTATATTTACAAACAGAAAAAATACTTTTAAAGGTCCCAGAGACTTGCCTTTTACGTAATCCATAAATTCAATCTTCATTATTTTGTTTTTGTGGCAACCAGTTGCAGTAGGAAGTGCTAATAGGCTTGGCTTTTTGGTGTTGGAAAAATTGGGCTTTTTCTAGGGTGCTAGATAAAAGCCTTTGTAATCTCAAGGAGATAAAGACTTAATGTTTTCCAGTCACATACATTTGTTTTAGGCATTATTTTCTGATTCAAAAACTAATTTCAATTACGTTAATGATGTTTACAAAAGACATAGTTTTTTGGTTTGTTTGTTTGTTTATTTTAGAGTTAGCTATTAGCCCTTCCCAAGTTGTGGTCATTCATCCCTTAAAGCCTATCTGAGCTTTTGCCAAGAACAGAAAGATTCAAGGCAAAAAGGAATAATAATAGTATCAATAATAAAAATAGCCTATTTATAGGACTTTAAAGTTTAAAAAAATGGTTTCACATATATTTGATGCAAGACTCATTTGACCTTTAAGGAAAAACCAGGATATAATAATTATATGGCAGGTATTATTATCTTCAGCTCTATTTTGTGGAGAAGACATTGATACTCACAAAGATGAAGCCTCTTGCTCAGGATCACAGAGTTATCAAATTGTAAACCCAGAATTCAAAGCAACGTCTTCCAAGTACTGTAATTTTTCTAAAAGATTATGAATTGAAAACCATGCAAATTGTGCTTTGCCCACTGGATTAGACCTTCTCACCATGCTGACAGCTGGGCCTGTTCATCTCATCACTACCTTTGTGCAGCCCCAGGACCTGGTCAAGCTCCGGGCTCTCGCTGTGGTCCAGCCTGCTCCAACACCCAGCACAACCCAAAATACAACCACCGAGAACAGAAAGTGGCTAAAAACTCTATGCTCTTTAAGGCATATTTGCTATTTTAAACTTTGCACAATGGTTTGCACTTAAGTCCTTCCTCAAAAGACAACAAGAGTGAAGGCCTAAGATAAATAATGGACATGATTGAAAATTTTGCAAGTTTGCTGCCATAAGTTCCCATCTACTAGCAGAATAAGTTTTTACTTATCATAAATGGTTTTACTTATCATAAATGGTTAAACTTTTGGATAACCTGAAGCAGAACTTCAAGAACCAGCTTCAGTTCCACATGGTTTTATCCTCAAAATTAGTTTTCCCTTCATACGTTTTTTTATATCATCCCATTGGCAGTTACTCCCACTTGCCACAGAAGTCCTCATTGTTCTGTAATCGGGGGATTCGTTTGTCTTCACTGGGGATTCGTTTGTCTTCACTGATACTCTACTGTTCGTCATGCAAACATGATTCTTATAATACTTTGAACATAATTTTTATTTGATGCATTCTCACATTGTTCTTCACGCCTGCTTGGGTTTTTTGTATGTGTCATTTTCTTCTGCCAACATTATTAACTTCTCACATATACTATTTGGGTATTTATGCTTTTATGCTAACTCCCATACTTCTTTGTTCTGTAAACCTTTATCACTGTACAATTTGGATACACTAGCAAATAGCTCATTTATCACCCCACTACTCACTTTAAAAGCAACATTGCTTTCCGTAAAGTTTATGCTAATATCACAATAAATATTTATCAAATGAATGATTAAACAGATATCAGCTAAGAAAAGAGGTACTGTAGCCAACTTTGAGTGAGATGTTACAAAAAAGTAGGAGATTTAATTTTTAAAATATTTTTTGGTGAGCAATATAAATGCTTTCAGTCTAGCTGTAATTTAGAATTTGAAATATTTTAACATACCAAGCCTAAGCAATAAAGGGTAAATTTGAAGAACAAGATTTTGTAAAAGTGACCCTACATGGCAGCTTCTCAGAGAAGCAATCCATCCTCCTGCACGAAGCCAGTCTTGGATAATTTATTATAGAGAAATAAATAATACAGGAGAAACTTATTTCTTTATAACAAATTACCCAAGACTTAGCAGTTTAACGCAATAAACATTTATTATCTCACACAGTTTTAGATAGTGGGGAATCTGGCAACAGCTTAGCAGAGTTGTTCTGGGTTGGGCTCTCTCACAAGGGTTACAGCCAAACTCAGCGGGGGCTGCCGTCACCTGCGGGCTGAGCTGAGCTGAGGGATCCACTTCCAAGCTTGCTCAGCTTGGTCGTTAGCAAGAAGCCTCAGTTCCTCACCACATGTGCTTCTCCGTGGGGCTGCTTTTGACATGGCAGCTGGCTTCCCCCAGAGTAAATGGAGAGAGAGAGAGAGAGAGAGAGAGAATGCCACTAAGATAGAAATTACTGGATCTTGTATAACCTTATCTCAGAAAGCCACAGTATCAGCTGGGCGCGGTGGCTCACGCCTGTAATCCTAGCACTCCGGGAGGCCAAGGCCGGAGAATTGCTTGAGCTCAGGAGTTCGAGACCAGCCTGAACAAGAGCGAGACCCTGTCTCTACTAAAAATAGAAAGAAATTAGCCAAACAACTAAAAATAGAAAAAATTAGCTGGGCATCATGGTGCATGCCTGTAGTCCCAGCTACCAGGGAGGCTGAGGCAGGAGAATCCCTTGAGCCCAGGAGTGTGAGGTTGCTGTGAGCTAGGATGACACCACGGCACTCTAGCCCGGGCAACAGAGTGAGACTCTGTCTCAAAAAAAAAAAAGAAAGCCACAGTATCTTTTATAACCTAATCTCAGAAACAACATAACATCATTTGTGCCATATTCAATCAGTCCCTCAGACCATCCCTGGTACAAAGTGGGAGGCGACGACATGAGGGTGTGAACACTAGGAGGAAGGATCATTGGGGGCTGGCTACAAACTGCCCTTGTATTCTTTATGGTCTTCTCCCACCCTCTTGCTCTTACAGCTTCCTCTTGGCAAGTTCTAACGCCACCTTGGTTCTGGATACTCTGAAACTATACCCTGAAGCTTCACTCTGTACCAACTTGGGAAAAAAGAAAAAACAAAACCCTTTCTATACCACAGGGTCAGCTCTAGATAACACCCCATCTCCGAGGTTGCATCTCCTGAAATAGAAGTCCTCACATACCTCCACTTCCGCTTGTCCCATTTATTCTTTGGTCCATAGCAATTGGATCTGCATCCCAACGTCTTCTTTGGAACTATGATCCCCAGGTCACTGGGATATGGCAAAGTCTTCTTGGTTGAAAATTCTAATATTTTTCAGTCCTTGCTTAATCTCCGTAGAATTTGTTTTCTCCTTTCCCTTGGCTGCGGTGACACCATTCTTTCTGGCTTTTATCCACTGTTGATCTTCCTTCCTCTCTCTGTAAATATTGATATTTGTTTCACAATTCAATCCTCCTCTCTTTTTTCTTATTCTAAACACTCTTCCTTTGTAACTTTTTCTATACCACTGCCTTTAGCTACCATTGCATGCTGATGACTGCCAAATCCAAATTCCTAGATTAATTCACTTTCGGGAGTTCCACACTTTTCTAGCCAACTCCTTGCTTAAGATTATGAAAGTTCCACCAGTTTCCCAACTGATAGACGTGTTGGCTTCATTTGAGAGGATCGATTACTTCTGGGAACTTCTGATTGGGAGTAGAAATGGTTTTTTTTGTTGTTTGTTTGTTTGTTTGTTTGAGACAGAGTCTTACTCTGTTGCCCGAGCGAGCGCCGTTGCATCAGCCTAGCTCACAGCAACCTCAAACTCCTGGGCTCAAGCAATCCTCCTGCTTCAGCCTCCGGAGTAGCTGGCTACAGGTGTGCGCCACCACGCCTGGCTAATTTTTTATATTTTTAGTTGCCTGGCTAATTTCTTTCTATTTTTAGTAGAGACAGAGTCTGGCTTCTGCTCAGGCTGGTCTCGAACTCCTGAGCTCAAGCGATCCTCTGGCCTTGGCCTCCCAGAGTGCTAGGAATTACAGGTGTCAGCCACCATGCCCAGCCTAGAAATCTCTTTTAATAAAAATATTCTAAAGAGAAACTTAACTCCAAAAAGAGTTGTATCTGTTTGGTACAATCCCTAAGGCAATGGCATGATGGGATGTGGAAACAGCAAAAGGTTTCCCACCTTTTTCAGAAGAAGCCACTAATATGTTCACCAAGCCATTGTTTATACTTTTAGCTCTACAAAAAAAGAGCAAAAGGCTCACACTAACTATCAGTTTATGCAGAAAATATAAAAGTGACAGCTGCACCCACCCTCATAATCAACTCCTGTCTGCCAGCACCTCCTTCGGGTACTTCATGGTGCCTGTCCCAAGGCTTAGAACCTTAACACGTCTATTCTGCTACACAAATTGCTTAACTAAGACCAACTTCTCCCTGGAATGCTGAAGATTTCAGACCTAAACCTCTCCTAAACCACTGTTATGAAATCAAATTCTGAGAGCCATGTCCCACAGAGTGTCCCTAGCATAAACACTGGGTCTATATCATGCGGCTGTTACTACTGCAACTACTTCTGATGTCCCACATTCTATGATATAAATGTGCTGTGAGCAAGAGTTCATAATGCAATATAATGTGATAACTATACACATTATTGTGATACTTTAATATTATAATAATTATGGAATAATATCATAATGCCCAATCACAAGCTACATGCAGCAGCCTCCTAGTCATATTAATATATATACAAGATCAGAAAATTTTGGCACTTCCAAGTTGATATGTGCCCTTCCTCAAGAGTGAAACCTGATGTCAGGTGGGAGGATATTTTCTCTTATTCAACTGAACCATGACCCTTATTTTCACCAGTGAAATCATTGGCATTGAGGCTGAGCACTCAGAACTTCTCCACATGTTTGAATCTACAGCATCCATTCTAAGACTGATGAAATCATCTCTGTACTTTAAACACATCTAGTTGAAGAGTCTGCCCAGAAACCAGTCAATAGTGCCACAGCGCTAAGGTTTAAAACTGATCATGGATCACAAGAAGAAATTCATGTTTCGGCCGGGC
>NW_012140524.1:2034099-2066208 GCF_000956105.1 Propithecus coquereli
AAATTGAAACATATATACTGAGAAAATGCCATGTCTAACAAACTTAATGCTAGTCTTAGATTATTTAGGATGCTTTAGAAAGACAGAGAAGAAGAAAGAAAGAAAGGAAGGAGTGAAGGAAGGAAGGGAGGGAGAGTAACAATAATATATAAAGGGAGCCTCCTTGTTCAGAAATCAACGAGAAAGGTAGGAGGCTTAATCCTGGATACCCTGAAACTATCTTTTCAAGTTGGCCAATATTCCCTCATCTCATAGTGCTATTTTTTATTTATTATTAGAATTGCATAAATGTATGGCTGGTGTTGTTTTATACTGATGTGTTTGTAGTTTTGTTATTAAAATCTGTCGAGAATGCTTTATAGACCCTTTCATAATTAAGACATAATTCCGATCCTTTACTACATAAATTATTTGTAGCTGCATGTAATCTTGACATTCGAATGATCAGCTGGAAAGAAGACACAAAAAATTTCAAGCAGTATCTTTGGTACCAGGACAAACCAGGAGCATTCTGATCCTGATAGTTGTTCAAACAAAGACTGGATGTGCTGTCTTCCATGGCATACCAGAAACCCACAGTAAGAAGATAAACTACCAGATGTGACCTTCAAGTCCAACATTGCCAAATTATAAAGCAGAATTTCAGTGGCAGAGCAGATTACAACCTGAATCACTCCAGTAAGTCACTCTTATTATCACACACACTTATTAAACGATGTAGGTAATGCTAAGGAGATTTTGGCGTTTTTTCAGAAATTTATTCTTATGAGCCAAGTTTATGACATCATGACACTGGCATGAATCACAAGATTTAAAAAGTCTTCCAGGATTCTGCAAACTTGGTGTCTCTGTCTCCTCGACATTCTCCTGTGACATTCCAGACAGGCTGTTGAGAATGAGGTGGAGGTGGAATGGGCAGCCTAAAAGGAATTGTAAATATTTGTAAAATCTGCTGAGGGGATTTGGAGAAGCAGATGGCCCAGAAACCGCTAAACTCAGTTGGAGGTTCACCTGAGCTTAGAGGGCATGGCTTTATTGTGGCTACTGCATACCAGACCTCTTAAGTTCATTTTCACATTTAATCCTCGTGACATCCAAATATGTAAATACAATTCTCTTGATTATATGGAATTTAAGTCACTAATACAAGCTGCCATGGCTAATTAGGGTTTTGTGGTTGCAAACAACAGAAAATAATTTTTATCACAAGATGAAAGGAATTTCGTTGGAAGAATACGGAAAACAAAAGGGGCAAAAGGGAGGTGAATGAACCAATATGCAAAGAACAAAACCAAAGCATTTTCACAGGTCTAGTAGCAGAAATGGGTAGCCTCATTCGTTAGGACATAGCTGCCTGTATAAATCACTTAATATCTTTGGATCACTCCACTCGGGTTCAATTCCAGAGAGCAAGAGAGAGAAACTGCCTTAGCCAGAGTCACATTCTTAGGGGAGCTGCCTCCAAGACTGAAATACAGCCTAGGACAGCTACTTCACCAAAGGAGAATTGAGAAGATGTTACCAAAAAAGAGGGGGCTGGATGATAGTGAGCAAAAATTAGCAGAAGTCCACTGCAGTTAAAATAGCAGAGTCGATACATGCCAGATGTAAAACCTAATGGTGTATGTTCTTTACCGAGGTAGATTGTCATTTGGAAAATTACAGCACAAGTGAAACAGAAGAGTAAGAACGTGAGGAAGTTAATACTGGAAATAGTGATGGATCAGGGGACCTCTGAGCTAGGGAGGGAAGTGATGCCATAGGGGGCCCTGGAAACCAGAACTGGAGGAACAGGTGGGAAGACATGTGAGGTGAAGAAATTTCTGAGAAGACGCCGGAAATTCTATGATGTAAACCAAGTGAGAGGCATGCCATGAGAAATTAAGGTATGTCATGAAGGGCCATCAAAGGGCAAATAAAGTTCCAATTGTGTTGTAGTTTCTGATACAGTCAGAAGCACATTAATTATTATATTTGGTTTATTGAAAACTTTAGCAGGAGGGAGATAGGGCATCACCACAGCCATCTTAAAAAAATAAAAGCTACTCAAGATATACATAGCTTTTGGTTGAACAAAGAAAAAATGAAAATCATGTTGATTATGGCACTTGTAAACTCAGTGAAAAATGCCTGAAGAATATTTTATGAACTAACATTATTTTTCTACCCACCCCTTCTCCCAAGAGAACTGTTTTATGACTCCAGGTAATGCTCTCAAACAAGAGCGCTAACACAAGCCTAGAGGCAAAAGGTAACACCTTAGGTGCCTAAAGATAGTCTGACCGGTAAAAAGAAATTGGAAACAGTTGTTTTCATTTACTTTGTATTAAAAGGAAAGAAAATATATCAGAGAAAATCTGCCATTTATGAAAATAGCAGAGCATAGTTAAAATGAATCTTCCTAGTTATAGGGGAGAACAGTATCTCCATCCATTATGTTTCCATGTGCAATAACTTCAGCTAGACCAGTGGTTTTCAATCCTAGCTGCACATTAGTTCCCTGGGTGGCCTCAAACTATGGGAAGGGCTGAGAATCACTGCGTCCCTCCCCACCACTCATTCATTCCTTCCCAGGAAAATAGGATGACTAATCAGACACATGAATTGGAGAGAATAGACCCAGCTCAGCCCTTGCTCCACTCTTTCTAGACCTGTGTCTTGCAGGGAGTGGGTCTGCTCTCTGCTCACAGACCTGCCACTGCTTGGAAGCCCGTGTTGTTCAGCTGTGCCAGTGACCACGTCTGGGACAAGTTTGGGGAAAGTGTGAGCATGTCCACTTGGCCATGTCTTCTAGTCAGCTTTATTAAGGTGATATTTTGATCTTCACTTATCTGACTCCTGTATTTCTTTCAATTGATTCTAAATTCGAGAGGAAGAAAGATACTATTTATTAGCCCACACAAGGAAAGTGTTTTCAGCTGGTCTGAACTCTTACCGGAGACGCAGAGGCCCTGGGGATATGACCTTAGATTTACCTTCTTGCCACTCTGCAGCCCAGAATGTATTGAAGTAAGATGAATGTGGAATGTTAGCAGGTCAGACTGTACCTGGTTTACAGAAGCGCTCATTGTGAAACCCCTGATTGATGAGTTGCAGCTGTACTGGGAGGCATGTGACTTGGCCCTTACTCCTAGAGACTGTGCAACAAGCATAGGATACACAAAGGCAGGAGATGGAAAGGTGGCTGCCCTGACATGACTTCTTCTGCACCAGGTTCAGCCTCGTCTCTTGCAATCAAGCATGCGGTGCCTGTGTGGTGGAGGGGTGTGGAAGCCGCACCTAATATGTTGCCAGACATCAGAAGGCTTCTGCTGTTTAGCCATGTGCATTGTTTACTATGTATCTTTTAAAGCTAAGTAAACTGGTGTGGGGAACATCTTGTGACATGTGTCTTTTTTTTAAAATCAATTTTGAACCTAGGACCAACTGATAGTAACACCCGTAGCAACTAGTCCACTAAATTCCAACACCTGGGACCTGCTCTTCAATAATTGGATTGTTAAAGTTCTTTGTTAAATCACTTGTTGCGGTCAATTCTGTAGGTTAGCTCACCTATCGTGCATTCCAACTCTTGTTTCAATGTTCCTTCCTTTTTAGAGAGGAAGGAAAGCCAGAAACTTGACTTCAGATTTCCTCTCAGTTAGGGGTGGCACCATGAGTCAAGTCTAGCTAAAAAAATGTAAACTGAATCTTGCTGGCCCTGCCTCTTCCACTTCTTTCTTTCTACTTGGAACACACAAGTGATGCCTGAGGCTCAGCAGTCACTTTCTTGATGGTGTGGGGAGTGGGCTCTGTGGCTATCGAGTGCATGGGAGCAGGCTTCCGGGAGTTGAAAGAAGAGGTATATGGCAGCCGGCAGATGAGACATGCTCTCTATTGTCAGGGGATGCAGCAGCGAGAGCATGGCCGAGAACATGGCAAGCACTTATATATGGCTCTGAACAATAGTGGCAACATGCCATGGGAAAGTGTGATCACATGGGTTCACATAGGAGATAACACCTTGGTGCATAAATGTGCTGATTCATGCCTCCCCGGAAGGCCGGCGGAAGACATGCCAGCTATTATTTTAGTTTGGCCTAAGAAAACTATTGCCTATACGAATGAATTTCCCTTGCAGATGGCATTGTTGAGATGCCATATCAGCCTTAGGCTTCCTATTCCCAGACTTCCTAGTAAACAAGACAAAGAGATCATTTATTTCTTTAAGCTGTCAAGTGCAATCCTAACTGATATATTTATAAATTCAATCTCCACATGTGGTAGGCAGAATAATGGTCCCCTAAGGATGTCCATGTGCTGATTCCAGGGACCTGTGAATGTATTACCTTACATGCAAAAAGGACTTTGCAGATGTGATTAAATTAAGGACCTCTAGACAGGGAGAAGAACCTTGATCCTCCAGGTGGACCCAATGTAATTATAAAGAGGGTGGCAGAAGGGAGGGTGTTGTCAGAGAAAGAGATGTGGCAACAGAAATAGGATCCGAGAAATGCTACATTGCTGGTTTTGAAAAAGGAGAAAGGTGACCATGAGCCAAGTATTGTAGGCAACCTCTACAAGCTGGAAAAAGAAAGGAAACATTCTCCCCTACGGCCTCCAAAAGGACTCAGCCCTTCCAATACCTTGATTGTTTAGCCTAGTGACACAAGTGTCAGAATTCTAATCTACTGAACCATAAGATAATAAATTTGTGTTGTTTTTTTTTTGAGACAGAGTCTCACTCTTGCCCGGGCTAGAGTGCCGTAGCTTCAGCCTAGCTCACAGCAACCTCAGACTCCTGGGCTCAAGCAATCCTTCTGCCTCATCCTCCCGAGTAGCTGGGACTACAGACATGTGCCACCATGCCTGGCTAATTTTTTCTATATATATTTTAGTTGTCCAGCTAATTTCTTTCTATTTTTTTAGTAGAGACGGGGGTCTCACTCTTGCTCAGGCTGGTCTCGAACTCCTGAGCTCAAATGATCTGCCCGCCTCGGCCTCCCAGAGTGCTAGGATTACAGGCATGAGCCACCGCGCCCAGCCAATTTGTGTTGTTTTAAGCCACTTAATTCATGGTGATTTTTTTACAGCACCAATAGAAATATACTATATAATATAATATATAGTATATTATTAATATTAGTTATTAATTATCAATAATACTATATTAAGGCCTTTTAATATAAAATTATGATAGGTCAAAAGAAATTGAATCCTTTCAGTGCAAGATTTCTCTAGTTTTTTAATCAAGACCAAGCAAAAAAAGATATAAGTATTATTCTCAAAAAAAAAAAATCTCCACAAACCTAGGAAAAGGTTGAAATTTTTATAGCATGGTAACAAATCAACACCAATGCTGGTTTTAAACCTGTTATAATTTATCAGTGACAACTACTTCAGCAAAAACATCTACGTAACAGAAAATGGGCTTCTGTAATCCAACCTTCTATGATTGATTTTCAACCTACTCCTGCCTCAGTAACCAATACCTTCCTGTAAGTCCTGTATTTGCTTTGCTCAACAAGACTGGTCTGATCAGCATAGCTTTCCTGTAAATAAGAAGTAAATTCAGGAGGGCCGGGTGCGGTGGCTCGCGCCTGTAATTCTAGCACTCTGGGAGGCCAAGGCGGGTGGATCCCTCAAGGTCAGGAGTTCGAGACCACCCTGAGCAAGAGCGAGACTCCGTCTCTACTAAAAAATAGAAAGAAATGATCTGGACAACTAAAAATATATAGAAAAAATTAGCCGGGCATGGTGGTGCATGCCTGTAGTCCCAGCTACTTGGGTGGCTGAGGCAGAAGGATTGCTTGAGCCCAGGAGTTTGAGGTTGCTGTGAGCTAGACTGACGTCACGGCACTCTCTCTAGCCTGGGCAACAAAGCGAAAGCGAGACTCTGTCTCAAAAAGAGAAAAAAAAAAGAAGTAAATTCAGTTTCTAGGTTTTAGATTTGGGGTGGTGGTCTCATTCTTTGATATATTTCACATTATTTTAAGCAAAGAAAGCCTTATTCTTCTTCATTTAACAAGCGTTCAGGCAAGTCTAATATCTAGTGATAAAAGCAGAGTACCAAGTTCTGGTACTATTAAGTGTAGGGAGGTAAGAAAGTGGTATATGAGAATTTGTTTTAATTATGTAAAAAAATAACTTTGTGTTTATTTGAAATTCTTTAAGTTTTTCCTATGTTTTTATTTGAAAAACAAAAATGCTAAAAATAAATACCCCACCATCTTCATATTTACTTAAAAAGTGAAAGTCTTCCTCTGATTTCATTCCTACTAATCCCATCCAACAGAAGTAATTGCTATTAACAATTTTATGTGTATCCTTTCAGATGTATACTTAGGCACAGGTATGTTATAATAAACCTATTTTAACCAACTACAGTAGTGTTGCTGGGCTCTTTAGGACATATTTTATTTAGTTGGATATAGTTTAGTAGATTTAGCATAGTTGTCAGCTTCTTGAGAGCATTAGCCATGATACATTCATCTATGCATAACAGATGATGTTATATAATGGGTTTCCAACAAACATATAATCAAATTAAGAGCTAGGAGTTTCACTACTAAGATCCCACTTAATCTCTGGTATAAGAATATAATATGAAGACCTGAAGGGGTATGAATATGGGTACTAGGTCCCACTGTAGTAGCCTCTCTGGGATCTGAATGTTTAAAGTCTAGAGCAGCATTGTTCAAAGGATGGTCAAACAGTGGTCTATCAAGTAGTCAGTAGAGTCTGGCCATTTCAGAGGAAAAAGCAAAGAAGTAGTTTTGTTCAAATACATTTTTACAAATGTGAAATTAAGATTAATCATTATGTTTAGGAAGTCTGCCTTGACAGAGAGGAAATGAAGACAAGAACTTGGTGGATTGATGAGTAAGTAGAAAAATTAATGACCTGGCATTGAAAAAAAATGACAAATTGAGGGCATATGCTGGAAGAATAGAGTGATGAGGTCAAACGGTAGAATGTCGGGCTGTATTATTATTACAGATGTCAGAGGTGCTCCTGATGATAAGTTCTGGTTGTGGCAGTAACTGAGCTGGAACGGAGGTAAAGACCCTAAGATGGGAAGATCCAGGAATTGAAAGGCCAGGTTATTGGCTGATCTATCCACATGGATGTTGGGGTCCTCCACTGATTCTCCACCTCTACAAGTTCCTCACCCTTGGCCCACTCCCACATTTTGTCCTTCCCAGGGCCTCCCCAGACTCTGCATTCTTTCAGCGACCCTAAGCTCCAGACACTGCAGCATCGATGGCATAATGGACAAGAAAATAACCCCTCATGAAGTAGAGTAAGGGGGCTGTAGGGAACATCTGTTTTTCGTTTTCGTTTTAACACCCCACATTCACAAATTTTTCTGGAAAAACTATCTCAAGTGTCCTCTAGGAAACTCACCCCATTTTTGAGTCCCAGCTGTATAAGCGGAGTTGCCTTTTCTCCAGACCCCTATTTTAATGGGTGGATTTGTGCCCAGTCTTGGCCAAAAACAGCATTCTGTAAAGTTCCATGGTAAGACCCCAAGTATCTGTAACCCCAGTGCCTAGTTCAGGACTCACCTCTAGATCATGAGCTGCATTTGTTCTGGGGGATATCTACCATGCTCCACCAAGCTCATGAAGATCAAAGGTGGCATCTCCATCCTGACTGGTGACCTGTACACACTAAGGGCAAGATCTTGCATGTTGTCATCCAAGCATAAATGGAAGGAAGGCATAGAGGTCACCTTCCCTAAAGAGGCTGCCTGACAACAGCCCTGCAGATATTGCTTTAGTACCCAAAGAATGGCCCCATGTACACTTCTGCCAAATGGCATCAGTAAGCTCTACAGTGCCCTGATCAGCCTCAAGGAAGTGGTGCCTGGATCAGACTGGGACGGGGGGAGCAGGACAGGGGCATAATGGGGCAAAAATACCTTTGTTGCACAAGGGGACCAGGGGATAGGACTGGGAGTGGGGTTTGAAATTGGGCCTGAGACTGGGCCTGAGTGAGGGTTAGGGACAGAGATTGGGACAGGGTTTGAGGCAAGGACAGAGATTGGGGACAGTTAAATACTGGACATTCTTCTGCTATGAAGGTATTTGAGATTCTTAAAGCACAGCCACCTGGGACAAGGACAATAGAGTGCAGGGACTCGCTGTGCAGAGATAGGAGATGCCAAAAGAGCTGGATATATTTTTGCTCCAAATCATCCTCAAAGGTCTTAGAATATCGGGGCTGTTTGATACACGTGCAGCTTCTCTCGTTTGCCTTTGCTGGTCCAAAAAGGAAGGGAAACTGCTGAGCCCTGCTAATCAGCAATTGATGCTGTTAGTAACATTTTCCCTGAAGAATTTAGTTGGTAGTATGGCCTGAGTTGCTTTGGAAATGATCCCATTTTCTTTTCCTTTTCCTTCCACATCAAGAAGTCACCCTTCTTTCTAACTTATCTCTCCAAGAGTGCCAGAACATCAGAGGTGAGCGGGGAGAGGTAACCAGATACTACAAGGTTGGCTGTAGGGTCTCCCGCAAAAGAGGCATCAGAAGAGTGGAGGGGTCCGGGCGCGGTGGCTCATGCCTGTAATCCTAGCACTCTGGGAGGCTGAGGCAGGAGAATCACTTGAGGTCAGGAGTTTGAGACCAGCCTGTGCAAGAGCGAGACCCCGTCTCTACAAAACATAGAAAAATTAGCAGGGTGTGGTGGTGTACATCTGTAGTCCCACCTACTCAGGAGGCTGAGACAGGAGGATCGCTTGAGCCCAGGAATTTGAGGTTGCTGTGAGCTAGGCTGATGCCACGACACTGTAGCCCAGGCAACAGAGTGATACACTGTGTCAAAAACAAAAAAAAAGAGTGGAGGGCAAGAAGCTCTTGCTTGAAATCACATTGTGCCAAGTTGGAGGGGAATGAGTCCTTGGCATGAGGCTGCCACTAGGACAATTCTTAAATTGCAAGGCTTGGAGGCTCAGTGCCTCTGATTGTTGGGGCATAAGTGGACAATTCATCAGTGCTATCTGGAGAGGACATCTTCAGAACAGGCTTCAATAAGATGGAAATAGATTGAGTCACAGCTACAGTGTGGTCTGGCAGTGGTGAAGCAGGGGTTGGCGGTGCATGATGACATGCATGGGAATCAGTGGGATCTGTGGGTGGCGATAAATGTGGTAAGAGGTCAAAATCTTGGGAAAGGCTGGGATCAAATAACATGGTGGTGTTCAGAGAGAAAGTAGCCTCTGGTCGGAAAACAGGATCTGCTCCCTCAGTCTGACATGGTAGGAGAGCGGGAGAGGCAAGAAGGTGGGGAAGGGAATGATTCACTGGAAACTTGGAATCCAAGGGAGGAACAGGCACTGGAACTTGGAATCCAAGGGAGGAACAGGCTCTGGAGGAACAGGCCTTCACCCAGTGGTGAGGGTGAAAGGAAGTCAGGTAAGAGGGTCATCAGGTCAGGTGAGAGAGTGGAGGGTGGAGGTGGAGAAGGCTCAGGCAGAGGGGCTGGTGTTAGGTCTCCTGGAGGGCTTGCTGAGAGCATGGAGGACAGAGTGAGCGATGACGGCCACAGAAACTGTAGAAGTGAAAAGGGACACAGAGGGAGCAGCATCTTCCAGGGACTCCCGGGCAGCCGTGGCTTGGCTTTAGCAGTGTTCTATGACACACCTCACAGATGGGGTCTGGACATGACGGTTGACAAATGTGGATGATATCATGATGCTGGCCCAGGGGGCTGCAAAAGACAGAAGCTACAGAGCTACAGCCAGGACCAGAATGAGGACAGGGGAGCCTGCTAGCCTAACCAGTTGGGGCTGCCTGAAGCCTGCGGCCCCCCTCACCTTGCCTTCACCCACAACTTCACAATACACTCTCTAGCCTCCCTACCCAGGGCCTTCATTCACATCCCCATTCCATGGCTACCCCCCGATGACTATGGCAGGGTGCACTTAATCCCTGAAATGCATAGAACATGCTTTAAAAAGTGGACCAGGAAAGAAGGGGAAAGATTCATCACATTTTCATAGCAAAAAGCAGCTTCCTTCCCTCCTCTGCCTCTCTCCGGCAAAATCTCCAACCCAGGTTATACATAAAAAAGGTAAAAGCACAGGAATCACACAGGAGTCCCTTTATGGGAGACCAATAGGATATTAATCTCTGATAGCCCCCAAAACCACTGTGTGAAGCACAGACATCAGTGGTTACCTCAAAGAGGAATCTGAGCACCCTGGACGTCAAAGTACTTATACAAAGACAAGAGACAGAAGTTCTGACTCCAAACAAACCAGTGGTCCTTCCTTGACATCTCACATGGCCACCCATTGCCCATGTCCATCACTCCTCATGCCCACAGATGGGCAGAGCGGGGACTCTGACACATGTTTCAGGTCTGATTGCGTTCACATGAGCACCTCCTTTGAGGGCTCTGTTTTCCCAGAGAGACGGTATCTAACAACCGACATCCTCAGAGATCATGGACCTGGGAGCTCATGGGAGGCACAGGGAGGCTCCCCCTTGGAGAGCTCAGGGCCTGTAGGCAGGCCTTGCCTCTCAGTGTCCCACCTTTCCTTCCGCCCCCGGGCTCTGCCCTGACGCAGAGAGCAAAAGAAAAGAGTGAGAGGCTGGAACTTGTTTCTCTCACTCCTCTTCTCTAAGAAGCTCAGACATTCATTATCCAAGAATAATGTGACTCTCCATTTTAATCAATAGAAATGTGTTCCTTTTATCAATTTTTAAACGTGATAAACTATTTTCAATTTTTCCTTCTTTGAAAAACTCAGAGGAAGATTTTGTCTGTGAAATCCCCATTTGATGTTCTCAGAAGTCCTCTGCTCAAGGAGGTCACAGAATCAGAAGCCAACAGTCACATCTAGTCCCTCAGAGGACCCTGCATCCTGAGGACAGAGCTTGGAGGCTCTTGACATTGTTCTCCTGATCAGCACAACATGAAGGAAGGCTTGTTCGAGTGACACCTGATATGGAAAAGTGATGATCAAGTGTCAGGAAGGACTATTCTCCTTCAGAGAGCCCACACTTTCTAAATATGCCAATCCAGGACCATGAAATCACTGTGTTTGGGGTTTTATCCTGGAACCCTCCACCACACACAGATAGGTAGCCTGTGAGCCTGAGGGGGAAACCTTAGTCCTCCTGAACCCCTAGCCCTGTTGTAACCGATTCCATAGCAAGACAATGTTTTCTCAGTAATGTTTTTAGTTCCCCCATATTTCAAATAAGTTTTCAGTGTTCACATTATGGCTGGGACTGGCAGCTCTAAGTGACCTTGACAGTGAGTTCTATCTCAGCCCTGGTAGCTTAGCAGCCACAGTCTCAAAATAGGCAGAAAATAGAAAGAGAGCTCTCAGTAAGATTTGCTGACCAGAACTTTGTAACTTTCTGTTGCACTGAATCATTCTCTTCTGAGTTTATTTCCCAGAAATGGTGGAACCTCTTTGCAGCCATGAGATAACTACAAGGTCTCACACCACCTGTTTGTCTGGAGAAGACAAGATAAACAATACTCCAACACAGACTGTGCCCAAATACCCACTGAGCCTGTGCACAAGGCTGAAAGAATGACCAATATTAACCCTTAGCTCATTATAATACTAAAATCCGCAACCCTGGGAGGGACTTATCTGCCATTTTTTGATCATAGCATGATTTCTCACTGAGCTTGCATGCCCTACGCCCCACCCCAAACAGGTAATGATGCTCACTCCCCTCATGAATTAATCATTTCGCCTCCAGAAAAACCCCCTGACCCTGTTGGTTGGGGAAGTGGATTGGAGGCAGTTCATATCTCCCTCCTCCCAGCGGACATGTCCACTGAAATAAATCCTTTCTTCTTTGACAATCCTCTTTGTCTTAGTAATTGGAGTTCTGTGTGGCAAGCAACACTGAACCCCATTTGTGGGCTTGTTAACAATTTAGGGGCTCATCCAGGATCTGTTGCTTATGGCTTGGTGGCTATGGAACAGGGAAAGACTTTAAAGCCTCTCCAGCAGCTGCCTAGTTGAGTTTCTGCCAGAGGTTGGTTTTGGTTTCTCCCACCGACTTCACTGTCACTAGCCCCAAACACATTCCTGATAGCCAGGGAAGAATGGACCTTTGACCTTTGGAGTTTGGCATTTGCGTCCGGACAGGTGAGTGCTGTTTAAAGGCACCGTGCAGCAGAGATTCTCCATTTGGGGAGATTCCCTGAAATTCCCATTTTTGTTGGGAGCCTCAGCCATTTGAAAGAGTAAGACCTAAAACTCCTCTCTCCATTTGGGGAATTTCTCTGGAGTTCCTGTTTGGGCTAGAGGCCTCAACCATTTGGGAGTTTTAGAGGAAATCCCATTTGGATTGGAACCCTCAACCATTCATTTGGAAGAACAGGACCTCCAACTGTTTGTATTTGGCACTCCTTTCTTTTCTTTTCTTTTCTTTTTTTTTTTACTTTTACTAGAGGCAGGGTCTCACTCTTGCTCAGGCTGGTCTCAAACTCCTAAGTTCAAGGGATCCTCCCACCTCAGCCTCCCAAAGTGCTAGGATTAAAGGCGTGAGCCACCATGCCCAGCCTTATTTGGCACTCCTTAGGCTTATTTGTTGGAACTGCAGCCCACTTGGTGTGTGTGTGTGTTTGTGTGTGACTACAGGAAATAAGAATTCAATTTCTGAGTGTAGCCCTTTGTATTCAGCCCTGGTCTGAATACAGTTATGAGCCTATAAAAAAGATAAAAATGGTATATTTGTGTAATACTTCCTGGCCCCAATACTCTCTCAGATCTGGGGAGACATGGCCCCTAAATGGCTCATTGAGCTATAATACTATTCTCCAATTAGATTTGTTTTGTCATTGTGTCAGGAAATGGGATGAAATTCCTTATGTACAGTCTTTTATGCTTCTGTATCAAGAGAAGCCAGATGAAATTAAATATAAGATTCTAATGCAGAGGACAGAAGCCTTCAAGAAGGTCAAGAAACAGCAAGCCAGATCTAAGAACCCCATTTTGCCATCAGGAAGAAACACCCATGTTCAAGAAGACCTTTGGGCAGCCATAACAGCAGCTCCAGCTGTGGCTGCACCCGCTCCAACTCAGACTTTGGCTGAGGTATCCGCAGCAGCTTTGGCTGCAGTGGTGGCTCTGGCTGCAGCTCCGATTTCTTTCAGAGATCCCTCTCCTAACTCTCCTGCCCCTGTTTATGACTCTGGACCCCTTTCTTTACCCCCGTGGGCTCCTCCAGGCATCTATCCTTCACTTTCTTCCTTCTCTGAGAATAGTCCCGGAGCATGGGGACATGGTCTGTCTTTCACACACCTGGCAGGGTACACAATTTGGTCAGGGTCCTGCCTCCTTCCCAGCAAGGCAATTTCCTTTGTGACAGGTCCCTATAGGAGGAATAAATGAGAATGGACAACTGGCTGGGTTAATGTGGATTTATAACCCATTTACCACTTCTGACTTGTACAACTGGAAACAGTATAACCCTGCCCACAGGGACGATGCAAAGTGTATAACTGGGCCGGGCGCGGTGGCTCATGCCTGTAATCCTAGCACTCTGGAAGGCCGAGGCGGGCGGATTGTTTGAACTCAGGAGTTCGAGACCAGCCTGAGCAAGAGCGAGACCCCATCTCTACTAGAAATAGAAAGAAATTAATTGGACAACTAAAAATACATAGAAAAAATTAGCCAGGCATGGTGGCGCATGCCTGTAGTCCCAGGTACTCGGGAGGCTGAGGCAGAAGGATTGCTTGAGCCCAGGAATTTGAGGTTGCTGTGAGCTAGGCTGATGCCACGGCACTCTAGCCCAGACAACACAGTGAGACTCTGTCAAAAAAAAAAAAAAAAAAGTGTATAACTGATTTGAATTTATTTTCACCATGCATCACCCCACATGCGCAGATGTCCAGAGCCTGCTTAACATACTCCTAATCTCTAAGGAGCATCACATTGTCCTGGAAAATGCTCCAGAAGAAGCTGACCCAGTGCATGTGGAAGACTCAAATAATCAGGTGAGAACTGGAGCTAATTTAGCCATTCCAGCCATCCCAACAATGGAGTTGAAGGTAAGATTCAACATTTTTGAGACTGCATCCTGGTTGGGTTTAGGAAAGAGGTTCCCAAAACTAAAAGCCTGAACAAGGTTCAGAATATAAGACAGAAAACAGATGAAAATCCTTCAACCTTCCTAGAAAGGATTATGGAAGCATATTGGAAATATACTGATATAGATCCAGAATGTCCTGACAATTCAAGGTTAATTAACATGGCCTTTGTTGGCCAGACTATGCCTGACATCCAGCAGAAATTACAGAATTTAGAGGGGTTCTCACTTTGCCCATATCTCATTTGATTAAAGTGGCTTATAAGGTCTTTATAAACTGTGAACAGACCAAAGAATAGCAAAAGGGAAAAAGAAAGGTATATGAAATAAAACAACAGGCAAAACTTTTGGCAACAGTTCTGACAGAAAACTCTAGGGGGTCCCCTCAACAGGGACCACTGCCCCAAAAAGGAAAAAGATTAAGAGGAAAAATTACCTTAAAAAAGGACCAATGTGCCTAATGCAAGGAGTTGGGTCATTGGAGGAAGGATTATCCTAAGTTACAACAAGAGTGATGGGAAATCTACTGTACAATTGATGGGGCTGAATGCAGGAGATATGGAATGATGGGTCCCTAGGACTCTCCAGAATCCATGAAAATTATAGCCAGTGACTAATATCTCCCACCAGGAGCCCAGGGTAACCATAAAAATGGTAGAAAAACTGAATATTTCCTGATTGATACCAGTGCAACCTACTCAGTTTTAAACCTTAAATTGGCTAAGCTTACTAAAGATTCAATGCTGGCGACTGGAGTATCCAGAGAACCCTCCCAAAAATATTTTTCTCCAGCCACTGGATTGTGCTATTGGGGATTCTTACACACAGCTTTCTGTGTTTGCCTGAGTGCCCTCTCCCACTGCTGGGTAGAGACCTTCTCTCTAAATTGCAGGCTCAAGTGACCTTTCAGAATAAACAAGTGCATATTGCAGTTCCCCTAGAACATGCCTGTGTCTTGCAAGCAGCTCTGCTTGTCCCTTCGGCTGTCCCTCAAGAGCTGCCCACTGAAGTCCTCAATCAAGTCAACCCTGAGGTATAGGCGACCGGACAACCGGAAAGGACACACATGGACCCTGTTCATATCAAGGTAAAACCGGGAATTTCTCCCCTTCAACTCAAGCAGTATCCATTAAAGCTTCAAGCTAGGGGGGACCTTCGACCCCTAGTTGTGGCCTTTTTAAAATATGGATTTCTCTGGCCTTATCGATCTCCTTATAACTCTCACATTTTGCCAGTTTAAAAATTGGAACTCAGGAATATTGGTTTGTTCAGTGTCCGAGAGCAATAAACCAAATAGTGGAAGACATGCATCCTGCGGTACCTAATCCTTACACTCTTCTTACCTCTATCTGGCAATTTTGCTTGGTTTTTCAGTGATAGACTTGAAAGATGCCTTCTTTTGCATTCCCCTTGCTCCTGAGTCACAAAAACTCTTTGCTTTTGAATGGAAGGATTTAAGAACTAAAACCAAATGTCAGTACTGTTGGTCTGTTCTCCCCCAGGGATTTAAAAATTCTCCAACCATCTTTGGAGAAATTCTAGCTAGAGATTTAAGAAAGATAATTTTAGAAAAGGGAGTTGTTATACAGTATGTAGATGACATTTTAATTGCAAGTGAGACTGAAGCTGAATCAAGACAACACGTGGTAATTGTATTAAATTTCTTAGCTGGCAAAGGATATAAAGCATCCCAGAAAAAGGCCCAAATCTCACTGCCCATTGTCAAATACAAGGGATTTGAATTGTGTCAGGGGACTTAAAACCACTTCCCAGACCACAGGGATGCTATAAACCAGGTAGCAGTCCCCACCACTCGCAAGCAGCTATGAGGATTCCTGGATATGGCAGGGTTTTGTTGGATTTGGATTCCTAGCTTTGGCCTAACAGCAAAACTTCTCTATGCAACCTTAAAAGGAGAGGAAAAAGAGCCCCTTACTTGGACAGGAGAATGTCAAAAGGCTTTCTCGACTATTAAAGCCACAAAAACTGGTGACTGCCCCTACACTGGGCCTCCTGGATTTGTGGAAGCCTTTTGATTTGTTCATCCGAGAAAGACAAGGAATTGGACTGGGGGTGTGAACCAAAACTTTGGAGGTTCATAAGTGTCCCATGGCCTATTTCTCTAAACAATTAGATGTAGTAGGGAAAGGATGGCCCACTTCTCTGAGAGCAACAGCTACTACTTGTGATATTTTACAAAAAGCTGGAAAGTTTATGCTTGGACAGCAGTAACTGCTCATACTACACATTATGTGTTACTCCTACTAGAACAGAAGGGGGCTATTGGTTGATGGCTGGCTGGTTAGACAAATATCAAGCTACTCTGTTAGATAATCCTAATGAAACTTTAAAGACAGCGTTGACCTCGAATCCCACCATGTTGCTGCCTATGGACTCTTACTCTCCAGTTCATTATTGCATTCAAATCATTGACCAAGTATATTTTAGCCACCCGGATTTGACTGATCAGCCCTTGTCAGATCCGGGTGAAGAATTCTTCACAGATGGGAGCAGCTTCATGGAACATGGACAACGCAAAGCTGGGTATGCTGTGGTTGCCCGCCAACAGGTAATTGAGGCACAAGCTGGGATGTCCACCCAAAAGGTGGAATGGATTGCATTGACCAGAGTCCTATATCATGGGAAAAATAAGCATATCAATATATATACAGATCTAAATACGTCTTTATGGTGGTGCATGCTCATGGAGCTATTTGGAAAGAGAGAGGATATCTTACTTCTGAAAATAAAGGAATTAAATATGGGCCTCAGATTCCTAAATTATTAAAATCAGCTTTACTGCCTAAGGAGGTAGCCTTCACGTACTGCTGGAGACATCAGAAAACAGACCCTCATATTACAAAAGGACATACTATGGCAGATTTAATGGCAAAAAGGGCAGCCAGACAAATGAATTGTCAATTCACTCTGATTCTCTCTCTTCAATTAGATAAATATGATTCTTGATACTCTGAAAAGGATCTAGAAAGAGTTAACAAATGAGGATTCTCAAAATATAACGATCAAAATTGGCTCACAAACATGGAAGGGAAGGTCCTCCTTCCTGAAACTCTTGTCAGACCAATGCTTGAACAGATTCATCAGAGTACCCATTTTGGATGAGATGCCACCCTACAATAGATACGGCCTCACATGGCTGGGCCCAGCTTATAGAGAACCATTCAAACAGTAGTCCAAATCTGCCCTATATGCTTGAAAAATAACCCAAAACGTCCTGCAGCCTCAAAGCCACCCATAAAGGAAGTAACACAATGGAGAGGGAGTTTCCCAGGAGAAGACTGGCAGGCAGACTTTACCATGATGCAACGAGTCCCTGGAAATTTTCAATATTTGTTGGTCTTTGTTGACGCTTTTTCAGGATGGGTTGAAGCTTACCCCACCAGGACTAAATGGGTATCAGAAGTCACTAAGGCCCTTTTAAAGGAACTTATTCATAGGTTTTGACTTCCTTCAACTCTCCAAAGTGATAATGGAGCAGCCTTTGTTGCCAAAATCACCCAAGAAGTATCAAGGATCTTAGAAATTGATCGTAAACTGAATTCATCATGGAAACCCCAGTCTTTGGGGAAAACTGAACAGAGGCACCCCTACCAGAGACCCCAAGCCTCCAGGATTCATCACCTTCTGAGAGACTGGAGGAACAGTGAGCCTGTGAGCCCTTAGAGGACCTAAAATTACTCTTCCACAAAAGAGACAAGCAACATGAAATTATGTACCCTATGTCAGCTCCCAGAGGGAAAGGATAAACTTCCTTATACAGACTCTTGGTTTAAAAATTTAACCCTAACATTACCTAGAAATGGTTCTACAAACCTTCAGACATGAGCAGGTACTGTTTGTGCACCTCTTGGATACATATATATATATTTTTTAATTTTTTTAATGCTTCGCGAATTTGCACATCATCCTCGTGCAGGGGCCATGCCAATCTTCTCTGTATCATTCCAATTTTAGTATACGTGCTGCCGAAGCGAGCATGCCCTTGGATATATTTTTGTCTGTGGAGGCAGGAAAGGAACTCCTTGGGCTTAATATTGCTGAAACAGCTGGTCAATGGAGGGTACTTGTTCATTAGGACTCCTCACAACTCCCTCTTGAATCCATAACATATCTGAAGTTGCTCATTGGACAGGTCCCCTAAGATTGTTTTCACAGAAAACTAGGGGAATTTTAGACGGAGATTCCATCTGGGGAGCCCCAAAACAGTACTCCCAGCGAGACTTCCAGATGGAGATGACTACTTCTTTGGGTACACCCTACTGCCTGGTGGGGAGTGGCAGCTCATCAACATGTGCTTCACAGCCTATCCATAACCTTGAAAATGACTGCTAATGACACTGCATTAGTAATAGCTGCTCAACAAAAATCTTTAAACTCTTTAGCTCAAGTGGTTCTTGATAATTTCGATAATTGCATTGCTCTTGACTCCACTCCAAACAAATAATGATGTTCTCCCCTCATGCATTATTCATTTCACCTCCAGAAAAACCCCCTGACCCTGTTGGTTGGGGAGGCAGATTTGAGGCAATCCATACCTTCCCCTCCCAGTGGACATGTCCACTGAAATAAATCCTCTCTTCCTTGATAATCCTCATTGTCTCAGTAACTGGCTGTCTGTGAGGCTGTCTGTGAGTGTTAATGAACCCTACCCAACCTCTCCCTCTAGAAGAGTTATGTTCTGTTACTCTCTAAGCCAACCGAACTCACTTAGAAATGTGGGAATAGGAATGGGAACCAACAACAAAGAATCTCTCTTGGGTGTTCCCTACCTTTTGGATGTCTTTATTTTTCCAGAGGGTTGATAAAAATGGTTTCAACACCAGGTGGCAGAGGCACAAAAAGAACAATCCCAAACCACTTAGAAAGGTGAATTTGAAGGCAGCATCCAAGAAAGCTGAGCCACGGCTCAGTGTGGTTGTTTAGAAAGCAGAGAACATTCTCCACTGTCTGAATCGCAGGGCTGCCTGAAGCAACTGAGTGCTGAGGGTGCTGGTGCTAGGCCTGCATCACAGAGCACAGGAGTGTCACAAAGGAGCTCCGAGGGTGGGGGAGGGGACACCAGGAGGAGGGTGTGCCCCGGCCCCCAGCATCCCTGAAGATCCCTCTGCCCCTCCTAGGCCCTCTGGGTCGCTCTGCCACCCCTTTTCCAACTTCACTCTTTCTTCATATCATATATTTGCCTCATTGAAATTTTCTGTTTGTTTCTTCTGTAACCCAGATATGACCCGAGTCCCCCTTTACTTTGTGGAGCCCTTAACCTGGACCTCAAAAGTCTGAAATACTACCTGGAATTTCTGCTTGTACCCGACATTTATACTCTCAGGATTACCTATATCCTCAAATCCATGTTATCTATAGAATGTTTTTGCCTTACACTAACCCAGATATTAAACCTAAAGTTCTTTTACACCTATTTAGTTTTATGAATATTGAATGCAAATTTTTTGTTTTAAAGTCAGCCTTTACTGTTTTCAATCAGAGGGCCTGACTCAAATAATTAAAACTAATAATTCATTATTCAACATCCACAAAAGTAAAATAAGTATAAAATAAATGTATATAATTAAAACTTCAAGTGATTTTGGTGAAAGGGTGAATGAATGACCCAAAGGACACATTTCACACACAGGCTATGCGGGAGCAACATGGCTGGTTTATTCACCCGGCTGCAGGTGGGCTGAGTCCGAAAAGAGAGTCAGCACAGAAGGGGGTTTACTGAGGGTTTTTATAAACTGGGGTAGCCAACCCCCTGCCACCTACTCTGTTCAGTTTTTTGTTTCTGGGCCACACTGGCAGGTGAAGAATTGTTCCCTGCTATGTGTAGCAGACTATGGTGGGCAGAACAGCTGTTTGTAGTAAGTTTTTTTTTAAACAACCAACTCCTACTACCCCTTTGCCCTAGTCACATCCATCCTTCTGCTCTGGCGTTGGAGAGCTAGGGAGGGATAGCCTTGGTCTGTATTAGGGAGGGAGGGGAAGGAATGCTGGCTGCAGCCATCAGATCTACAAAGTCCCGGGACTCCCCAGACTCCTGTGGCTATTGTTTCACAAGTCTAAGTTTTTGTATTAACCACATTCTGTCCTATACAGACTTTTCTGGTTCCCACCTGGAATAAATCTAACACTTGGGAGTAAATTTATAGCACTTGTTTTTCTGAAGTTAGTGAAGCTTAAACTGTACAAAGACTTTTGGGACATGCTCTATACACACACACACACACACACACACACACACACACACACTCACACCCTTCACAAATCAGTCTAGTGTTTTCAAATTAGGAATCAATCTTTTCCTCCTTTTATTTTGATCTTTCATGCATTATATGGACCACGCTATTTCTAACCTTTCCTAAAATACAGATAGTCCCAGTCCTCTACATCAATTTTGTAACAGTTCTGGGACTCTCCCAAGCCAGGCATAGGTCACAGTGTGCTAAGCTTATTGACTCCCTCAGTCCTTGGTGGCATGGTAGGACCTAGGAATGTCAAAGCCTTAGGGCAGAATCTAGTCTTCAGCAGCCTCACCTGATTATCCTATGGACCATGGCAATGTGATCTTTTCCTAAGGATGCCTTGGCTCGTGTGCATACACACACACTTACAAAACTTGAGAAGATCTGCTCTATATAATCACCCCTGCAAATGTCCAAATATCAACTAACATGTCATCCTTTATTCAGGCTCTTCTTGTCAGGTTTAAATAATCCCAATATCCCTCCCACCCCTTTTCCTACACCTTCTTTTCTAAACTCCTTATCATCATGACAGGTGTCCTAAGAATTGTCTCCTAACTTGTCAGATCTTTCTTTTTTTTTTATTTCCATCCAGATTCTAGAGCATTCTCATGTCTTTCTTAAACTGTGCAGCCTTTACTTGACACCCATGACATCCATGAGCCAACACTGTTACTTTATCTCTTTCGAAGGGACAAGATAGCCTTCAAGCCTGGCAAGATCTCCTTTCAATTATGCAGGAGTGGGTAACCTGCCTTAAGGACAAAATCTGCCAAGGGATGCCACTTCCTCCTCTCTTTGATGTGCATCTTCAGTCAAGTTTTCATTTAATAAATATTTATTTCTGGAAACTAGGAAATGCAAACATCCGTAATTTGGGGGATCCAACCTAATGTAGGGGGCTTGACCTCATAATGTAGTTTTAGCATTAAGTCCTACATAGTTCAAGAGCTTTACAAATGCAGAGAAGAGGTTTCCCACTCTGGCATTTAATTGTCAAGTGATCTCTGGAACAAATCAGATACAGTGGGTCACAACTGCTCAGACACATCATGCTCCTTAGCAAAGAATTCCTGACTGTCTACCTTCCCTAATTTGTGATATGAATTAATGATTCTTTGAGAAGATGGTCAAAGAACAGCTTTTCTCTTTTAAAATATTAATAGCATTCCTTGGCTAGATATTTTTGCAAGCATGTGTGTGCCTAGAGTTAAAACCTATATGAAGTTTCAGTAAAAAGGCTTTTCCCCAAATGTTGATCAGATTCCTTTTCTGAACCTGGTAGAAGCTCCTTCAAAATGTAAAGGAACAAGAAACTAAAGGCACAACATTTGTAGGTTTTTTTGTACCACCAACAATAAACTCCATTGACATTGAGAGGCAGAGCTTCATAGCACTCATCCTTTCTACACTAGCATCAACTATAAATCATAAATTTGTTCATCTACTCTATAAAGAATTTTACTTCCAGAAATCTCAGTGGATTTTTATAACTATCCTTTGAGTTAAGCAGAGCTGCTATTATTGTGCCCATTTTATCAATGAATAAAGTGAAAGTTCAGAGAGAGTAAGTGACTTCTCTAGATTACACAGCAAGTGAGTAGCAGAGCCCTGACTAATAAATCTCCTACATTCTCAGTGCTTCTATTTTTAAACAATTATTAACAAGTGATTTCTTAAAATACAAAGTTATGCCCTAGTCCTAAAATTAATGCAGTTTTGTGGCTAAGAATATTCACTTTGTCCATTAAATGCTGGCAAATTTGGGAAGTAAACAGAAGTTATTTTAGGTACTCTATCACCTCTTAGCTAACTTTTCCTTTTCACTCTTTGCACTAGTATCTTTATACTAATAGTTTTTTCTTTCCCTCTTGTATGCTTTCAAGAACTATATTACATATGATTCCCAGTCAGGTATAATGAATAATAAAAGCTTAAAATGTCATCCCTCCCAGGAATACATTTCACACATTTTACACACATCTAACAGCTAATCCTTGTAAGAAGCTCTAGCCAGAGCACTCCATGCAGCAATTGGGAGCTGGCAGAGGTGGCTTCTGAGAGAGTGGGGTCTTCTCACCACCATCACATGACACCTCCCAACTGACTACATCACCCCACAGAAGTCTGGGCCTGGATTTGACACTGCACTTTGTTATGTCGTCTCCAAGGAAGAATGTTTTCCAAAAGCTCTATTAGAGTAATATGCTACTATTTGAAGAGACTCGGTATAGATTAGCTGTTAGTTTAGGATTCTCATATGTCCTCAATTTCCTAGGAAGTTTCCTCAGTGCTCACTCATTTGCATCCTGACCACTGTCCCCGGGATAAGCCACTTGGAAACAGACAACTATTTTCAGGGTACCCAAAAACCTGAAGAAGAACAGATTCTGAGGCAAAAATCCTGTAAAACTGCATTAAAACAGTAGCTGTAGAATGTCCTTCATACAGTCACATGACTAACATTTATTGAACTCTACTATGTAGTATTCCTAGTACTGTACAAATATCAACAAAATAAGACGTTGCCTCTGCTCTCAGCTCATAGCTCAGGAAGTAAGACCTCCAAACGCTATGATAAAATGATGCAAAAAACTACCAAAGAAGTTAGAATAATCCACCATGGGAAGATAGACAAAGGAGCAATGAATTCTTCTGCCAAGAAGGAGGGGAGAGAGGAGTCAAGGAATACTTCAGAGAGCAACTCTCTGAAGTTGGGCTTTGTGAGATATTAACAACCTCCCCCTTCTTCTCCTTCTCTTTTTCTTCTTTTTAATAGGCTTTATTTTTTAGAGCAGTTTTAGGCTCACAGCAAAAGTAAGTGGTGAGTACAGAGATTTCCCATATACCCCCATCCACACACAAGCACAGCCTCCCCCACCATCAGCATCCCAAACCAGAGTAGAGCGTTTGTTATAAATGATGAACAAACATTGACACATTATCACCCAAAGTCCAGTTTACATTAAGGTTCACTCTTGGTGTTGCACATTCTATGGGATTTGACAAATAGAGTGACATGTACCCACTATCATAGTATCACACAGAATAGTTTTGCTGCCGTAAAAATCCTCTGCACTCTGCCTACTCATCCCTCCCTCCCCACTAAACCCCTAGCAATCACTGATATTTTTACTGTCTCCATAGTCTAGCCTTTTCCAGAGTGTCATACAGCAGGAATCACATAGCCTTTCAGATTGCCTTCTTTCTCTTAGTGATATGCATTTAAGTTTCCTCCACGATTTTTTCATGATTTGGTAGCCCATTTCTTTTTAGCAGTGAATAATAAATATCCCATTGTCTGGATGCACCACCATTTACTTACCTACTGAAGGACATCTTGGCTGCTTCTAATTTTGGCAATTATGAATAAACCTGCTAAAAAATTTTTTTCTAAAAAAACCTCCTTGTTGAGACATAATTCACTTACTCTACAATTCACCTACTAAAAGTGCAAAATTCAACAGCTTTTACCATATTCACTATGTTGTGCATCCATCACCACAATCAATTTTAGAACATTTTCATCACTCCGGAAAGAAACCCTGGTCTCCTTAGCCTTCACCCTTCAACATTTGCATGACCCACATCCCTATTTCACCACTAATCTACTTTCTGTCTCTATGGATCTGTCAATTCTGGACATTCGATAAAAATAGAATCATAAATTTATCACCTATTTGTGTCTGACTTCTTTCAGTTAGCATGCTTTCAAGGTTCATCTGTGTTGTAGCATGTATCAAACTTCATTCTCTTTTACAGCTGTGGAGAATGCTAGGATGCACAAAAAGACTGTGTTTTTTTTTATTACAGAGAAGGTCTTAATAAATAACTTTGTACAAATATCAGTTCATACACATTTGAATCCATCTGTAGGATAAATTTCAAGAAACAGAATCATTAGGTTAAAAGGCATGTGAATTTGTAACTTAAAATTACAGCCAAAGTCACCCTTCATGGAGGGCCATTTATGCTCTGACAGGTAACAAGAGTGCCTGTTTCCCCGTAAACTCAACCACGTGATATATTATCAAATATATATTTTCTTTGCTAACCAATAGTTAAAAAATGATCATCTCAGTGAGACTTTAATTTGCATTCTATTGTGAATGAGATTAAACAATTTTTTCCCTGTATTAGAGCCATTTGTATTTCCTTTTGTGTGAACTATCTAGTCATATTGTTTGCCCATTTTTCTGTTGGGTTGTTTGTTTCTTTCTTTAATTTAGGTGCTCTTTTATATTAGAAAATTAGCCCTTTGTGAATTTAGTATCAAATGATTTTCCCCAAGTTCCACTGCCTTTTGACTTAGTTTATGGTAGCTTTTTCCATGCAGAATTTTTAAAATTGAACTTACCAAGCTTTTTCTTTAGTGGTTCTTGAGCTTCTAGGGAATTATTAATACATTTAAATTTCTCCAATGACTTTTTCTATTATTTTGATAATGTTTTTTCATTTTAATCTTTAATTATCTGAGATCTTTCTTGGTTAGGGTGAATTATAGATTTAATTTCTTTTCTTTTTTTTAAGGATCTCCTTTCATCTTACGTTTTTTTCTTTTTTGGAGATAACTATCTAGTTGTCCTCCAACATGTATTGAATAGTCCACTTTCACTGGAGTGCTTTAAATATCACTTTGTCACATGTTAATTTCTGTATGTCATTGGATCTATTTTTGGATTCCATTCAGCTCTATTGATATATTCTACTGAATATTCTATTGATATATTCCATTCAGCTCTATTGATATTGATACACTATTAATAGTTTCACACATATAATTACAGCTTTAATATAGGTTTTCTTCTCTGGTTTGACTAGTTCCCTGTCATTTCTCTTCTTCTTTAGATATGTTCTGACTTTTTAATTTTTCCATATGAACTTTAAAATCATCCTGTCTCTTTCTTAAAAATCCTTAGAATTTGGGAGGGCAGCATTATAGATTAATTTACAAAGAATTTTAAGTTTTATGATGTTGGATTATCCTATTCTAGGTCAAGTTATGCCTTTTTATTTGTTAAAATCTTCTTTTGCTTCCTTTAGTAGTGAGTTAAAAGGTTTCTTAGATTTTGCACATTTCTTGTTAGGTTATTCCTAGGAATTCTTTCTTTTTTGTTGCTATCGTAAATAGATCTTTTCAAACTGCTTTCTATTTGCATATATGAATTGATTTCTGAATGTTAGTTTCATGCTGGTCCACCTGAATTCACTTATTATTTGTAAAACTTTGTTTTTCTCTCAGGTTCTCATGTATTAATATATAATCATATCGTCTGGAAATAATTTATAAATTTACCACTTCTTTTCCCTACAAAATTAATTTTTAATTAATTTAATATACTTTTGAAGCCTACTTTTATGTAATAAACTTAGAGCTTAGCAATGTTTTTGACATATAATTTAAACACAATAAAATTTATCCTTTTAAAGTGCATAAGTCAGTGATTTTTAGTACAAGGTTGTGCAACCATCACCACTATCTAATTTCAGAACATTTTTATCACCCCAAAGTAAGACTCCATAGCCATTAACAGTCACTCTCCATTTTTCCTTCCCCCTTACCTCTGGCAGCCACTGATCTATTACCTGTCTCTATGGATTTGCCTATTCTGGACATTTCATATAAACGGAATCTTATAATATGTGGCTTTTTGTGTACCGTTTCTTTCACTTAGTATAATGTTTTTGATATTCATCCATGTTGTAGTAGAATATATCAGTACTTCATTCCTTATGTGGTTAAATAATACTCTATTTTATGGATATGTCACATTTAGTTTATCCATTCATCAGTTGATAGACATTTGGGTTGTTTCCATTTTGGGGGTCTTATGGATAATGCTGCTATGAACACTTGTATAGACGTTTTTGTGTGAACATATATTTTCAGTTCTCTAAGGTATATACCTAGGAGTAAAACTGCTCATCATAGAGCAACTCTAGGTTTAACTTTTTAAGGAAATCCAAAACTGTTTTCCACAACAGCTACACCATTTTATATTCCCACCAGCAATCAATGAGAGTTCCTGTTTCTCCACATTCTCACCAACATTTGTTACTGTCCTTGTAAAAGTTATTATAACCAACATAGTGGGTGTGAGGTAATATCTCATTTTAGTTTTGATTTGCCGTTCTCTAATAATCAGTGGCATTGAACATCTTTTCATGAGCCTATAGGTCATTTGTATATCTTCTTTGGAGAAATGCCTATTTAAATCCTTCATCCAGTTTTCAGTTGGGTTGTCTTCTATTGTTGAGGTGGTAGGGCACTTTCTATTTTCTAAATACAATTTACTTATCAGATATATGACTTGCAAATACATTATCCCATTCTATAAGTTGTCTTTTTACTTTCTGGGTAGTGTCCTTTGAAGCACAAAAGTGTTTAATTTTGATGAAGTCTAATTTATTTATTTTTCTTTTGTTGTCTGTGCTTTTGGTGTCATCTCTAAAAAATCATTCTCTAATCCAAGATCACAAAGATTTATATCTATGTGTTCTTCTAAGAGTTTTATAATTTTAGCTCTTATGTTCAGGTCTCGATCCATTTTGAGTTAATTTTTGTATATAGTATATGGTACTCAGGTTTCAAATTTATTCTTTCATATGTAGATATCCAGTTGTCCAGAACCACTTGTTGAGAGATTATTCTTTCCTCTGTTGAATTGTCTTGACACCCTTGTTGAAAATCAATTAAGATAAGCATATGGGTTTATTTCTGGATTCTCAATTCATTCTCAACTATATGTCTATCCTTATGCCAGTACCACAGTCTTGATTACTATAGCTTTAAAGGAAGTTTTGAAATGAGGAAGTGTGAGTCCTCAAACTTTGAACTTCTTTTTTTCAAGATTGTTTTGGCTATTTAGGGCCGCTTGCAATTATATATCAATTTGGGGATCAGCTTTTCCATTTCTACAATATAAAGCTATTGGAATTTTGACACAGATTGTGTTGAATCTGTAGATTAATTTGGGAAGTACTGATACCTTAACAATATTAGGTATTCCAAGACATGAACACAGATGCCTTTTTAATTAGGTAGTCTTCTTTAATCTCTTCCAATGCTTTTTTTTTTTTTTTTTGAGACAGAGTCTCACTCTGTTGCCTGGGCTAGAGTGCCGTGGTGTCAGCCTAGCTCACAGCAACCTCAAACTCCTGGGCTCAAGCGATCCTCCTGCGTCAGCCTCCCGGGTAGCTGGGACTACAGGCGCGCACCACCATGCCCAGCTAATTTTTTCTATATATTTTCAGCTGTCCAATTAATTTCTTTCTATTTTTGGTAGAGACGGGATCTTGCTCTTGCTCAGGCTGGTCTCGAACTCCTGAGCTCAAACAATCCGCCCGCCTTGGCCTCCCAGAGTGCTAGGATTAAGGCGTAAGCCACCACGCCCAGCCCTGCTTTTTTTTTTTGGTATGAGTCATCACTTCTTTTGTTAAATTTGTTCCAAAATATTTATTCTTTTTGATGCTGTTATAAATGGAATTGTTTTCTTAATTTCATTTTTTGATTGCTCATTGTTACTATAATAGAAAAACAACTGATTTTTGTATATCAATCTTGTATTCCCACAACATTCTGAACTTGTTTATTAGCCCTAATGGATTTTTTGTAGATTTTTTAGGGTTTTCTACATATAAGATTATATCATCTGCAAATAGAGGTAGTTTTGCTTCTTCTTTTCCAATCTAGATGCCTTTTATTTCATTTTCTTGCCTAATTGCCTTGGCTAGAACCTCCAGTACAATGTGGAATAGAAGTGGTGAGAGCAGGCATTGTTGTCTTATTTCCAATAATTTTTAACTTCTAATTTCCCCCTAAATATAAAGATGATTGCATTGGATAGGTAAATATTAGTGGTAATAGTAGCCATCGTTAGTTTGTTTATTTGTTTTTAGAGACAGGGTGTTATTATTAAATCAGAACCCCTGGGCTCAAGCAATCCTCTCATTTCAGCCTCTTCGGGAGCTAGGACTGTGGGTGTATGCCACCACACTTGGTGTATTTTAAGTTTTGTTAATGGAAATGCTTCTAATATTTTCCTTTGAACATAAGCTGCCTCGGGGTTAAAACAGATTTATGTTAAGGAAGTGTGTTTTATGCTTATTCCTTTATGAAGTTTAAACATCTACTTTTAAAAGGAGGTGTTTAAAGTTTTTATCACATTATCTTTCAAAGTCTGTAGAGTTCATCTTCCTTGGATCTATTCATAAAATAGATGTCCTAGTATTTAATCATCCTTATATTTCTGAAATAAACTCTATTTTTGTCATGTTATTATTTTAAGGTATTACAGGATTCTTTTTCCTAATACTTAGTACTATTTCATCAATATTTATAAGTGAGATTAGAGTGCAGGTTTTTTTCTATAATCCTTGTCAGAATTAGTATCAAAAAAATATTCTTGGTTCATAGAAAGAATTGGGAAGGTTTCTTTCTTTCTCTGCATGCTAGAAAAGCTTAAATAGCTTTGGAATTATCTGTTCCTTAAAGGTACAGCATAACCACCTATGAAAATATCTGGACCTGGTGCTTTTTTTGTGGGATAGCTCTTTGTATTTTCTTTCATGGTATTATAATTGGTTTATTTAGATTTTCTATTTCGTTTGAGATCAGTTTTAATAAATTATACGTTCTTTAAAAAGAATATATTTTATCTAGAATTTTCAAATTGAGTCAAGTATATTTTTGCTTTTTTTCCTAATTAACTTAGTTAAAAATCTTTTCTTGTTTCCAAGAAACCAGCTCTTGGATTACTTATTTAATTCTACCAACTTTTTTTCCCTAATTAAGTAGTTTCTTTTTCTTTCTTTTCTTTTTTTTTTTTTTTTTTTTGAGACAGAGTCTCACTCTGTTGCCCATGCTAGAGTGCTGTGGTGTCAGCCTAGCTCACAGCAACCTCAAACTCCTGAGCTCAAGCAATCCTCCTGCCTCAGCCTCCCAAGTAGCTGGGACTACAAGCATGCGCCACCATGCCCAGATAATTTTTTCTATATATTTTTAGTTGTCCAGCCAATTTCTTTCTGTTTTTTTTAGTAGTGGGGTCTAGCTCTTGCTCAGGCTGGTCTCAAACTTCTGAGCTCAAACGATCCACTTGCCTCGGCCTCCCAGAGTGCTAGGATTACAAACATGAGCCACTGCACCCAGCCTAATTAAGTAGTTTCTATTTTTGTCTTTCTAATTTCTTCTGTCTGCTTCCTTGGCTTTGTTTTGCTGATCTTTGACTTCATTTGGATGCTGACTTTGTTTGTTTTTATTCCTTCTTATTAATTAATATAGTGAAATGTTCCAGCTGCTTTATGATTTGTTCATCCGTGGATATGACCTACTTTGGAATATTTGTAGAGCTAGATTCTGGGATATGTTTGTGTCAACATGACCTGGAATATATGCAGTTTATGTCTGCTTAAAAACCAATATCATTTAAGTGGGCAAGGACAGCTAGGTCCCAAAGTTTACGCAATCTTTCTGCACTGTGATTCATTTGCTCCATCTCAGACCCAAACTCAACCCCATGTGCCTAACCACAAACTAAAACTTGCTGCCTTGTCCTTCCTGTTTTCTTCTGCTTTTTTGACCTAGTTCGTTAAGTTCAAGACTCCTTCTCACAGTTTGAGTACACCCCTTCCTCTTTCTACAGCCACCTGTCCCACGGTTTCTGCATATAAAAGTTTTGCTCTCCCACCCTTCCCTGAGATGTTTCTGTCTTAGATTTTGAGTGTCTCTCTACTGCCATAGTCTCCCTTAATAACATCGTGCCTTGTTAAGGTCCACACTAGCATTTTTGCTTTGACACAAGAAGAGTTTGAAAGACACTTTGATTCCTAGAACTCCATCGATTTTTGGATTATAATTTTGCTACTAGTGACTTTTGCATATTAAAAATGTATAAAATTTTTACTTATGCAGTTGGTTTTTGGAACCCCACAGTTTTGGAACCCCTGGCTACTTTAAACAAATCCAGGTCAATTAGGGGGTTGAGTGGGGGTAAACGCACAACTAAAGGATACGGTGAGCATGGTAGAGGGGAAGGGCATGCTTCTAACCCTCGTTTGGGTGAGGCAAAGACATAAAATGTAACCAAAATGTTTGTACCCTCATAATACTGAAGTGGAAGATTGGAAAATTCCACTAAAGTGGAATTTTTAGAAATTCCACTACTGGGCTTTCTCCCCTGCGATCCTTATCTGACCCTCCTCACCTGCGACCTTGCCCTCATAAATCACCTGTAGCCATTAGTGTACCAGGCTGTGAAGTAGCTTAGGACTCTGCCTCACTAAAGTTAACCCAGTTGTGACCGTGCCCCTCCTCCTTAAGCAGAGTGTATAAAAGACTGCAATGCTCTTTGTCTGGTGCTCAGAATTTGGGGAGAGCAAATTCCCCTCTAGGCCAAAATTGCCGGCTGGCACATAAAACCTGTTTTTGCCAAATCTCTGAGTGTGTCTCTCAGTCTCTTCCTGGTCAACCCTGCCGTAACAATACCCTGAAAAAAAAAAAAATCCAGGTCAATATACCTGATATTGTGGCACATTATAAAAGTATTTATTTTTTAATGTTTTGCTTTGTTTCTTAACGTGGCTTTTATTGTTAAGTTCTGCATTTATAATTTGATATAATATTCTTTAAGGTAAGTGTAGAAGAGACTTTCAGAAAATTTCTTTCATTGCTCGGAACTTGTAATAGAAGTATTTAAGCTACAATGTTTTTTCTCTGAACACTGCTTCAGCAGTATCATATAGGTTTCCTATGTAATGTTTTTATTATCATTACTTTCTAGATAGTCTGCGATTCCATTTGGATTTTTCTCTTGGGCCCAAGAGCTGTTTAATCCAAGATATTTTATTTCCAAGTTTGGTTTCCTTGTTATGTTATTGCCTTCTAGTGTTAGGGAAATTTCCACGAATGTTAGGGGAATTTCCATGCTGGTTCTGCTTAAAACCACAAAGCAGCTAAAGTAGAAGCTGACACCTGTCAGCCCTGTAAGCTAAAACCGCAAAACAGTTAAGTAAAGCTATAAACCTGTCATTATTGTACTCCTAGTTATAAGCCTATCATAACTGTACTGCTTGTAAAAATTACTGTCTATTGGCTAAGTTTTGAATCCTTTTACTAATTGGTTAACCATTTATGCTTGTGTGTGATTTGTTAAGACTAACCCCCCAAAAAATATAAAACCTGACAAAAACCAGGAAGAGATGCTCAGAATTTGGAGGCTTGACTCCATCTGGGCCGCCGGCAATAAAACTTGCTGACTCTCCGACTCTCTGCATGCCGCTGGGTTATTCCTCTGGGACCGGTCGCTATAACACTTGCCATACCACTAGTTTTACTTCATTACTACTGGAGAAGGTTGTCTGTACTGTTTTATCTTTTTGAAATTTATTGAGGTTTCCTTTTTGATTGGGAATATAAAAAGATGTGATGTATTCTCTGTTTTCAGAATCACAGAATTTAACTTATATCAATCAGCTCTACCTTATTAAAGTCCACTATCTCCTTATTTTTATTTCGTATATTTTATTTGTCATGAACGGAGGAGGTGAATTAAAGTATCCTGCCACTAATTTGTGTGTAGACCTTAACTTTTGCTTTAAGAACTATGCTTACACTGATGCCAGGTTATTTGTAACTAAATATTCATAACTATTATTTCTGTGAATTACAACCTTTAGCATATAAAGTATCCCTATCTTATTTAATGCTTTTTTCCCCCAAACTCAATCATATTTGAAATTAAGATCATGACCACTTTTTCTTTTTTTTTTTTTTTTGAGACAGAGTCTCACTGTGTTGCCGGGGCTAGAG
>NW_012140524.1:2066523-2071787 GCF_000956105.1 Propithecus coquereli
TTTTTCATTTCATTTTTCATCCTTCTGAATCTCTTAGTTTTAGGTTTCTCTTTGTACAGTGTTGAATTATTGTTGATCTGTGGTCCTATCTGACTTTTTTCTTTTTTACTGAATGAATTAAACTCACTTATAATTATTACAATTATATCCTTTTTTATACAAAAGATATGTTTTGTCATGATTATGACATGTTATTTTGTTATAGTAAGTGTTACAGTGGGTGGTTCCGAAGACAAACCACGTGGCACATGGAGAGACAGAGAATCAAGGTTTATTTGCCAGTGGGCTCAGAGAGGTCTCACCACCAAATTTTGAGACCCATCTACTGGGTTTTTTCCACTTTTATTAGGTTGGGGTCGTATGAGGAGTGGGGTCTCAGGTGGCTGAGCCAGGTAATACATGGGGGTCTTCCTTATCATCCCCCCTTTTGATGTCCTTATATGTCCATTATAGGGCATTATTTCCCAGTGTGTGATAGCCTCATAAGGCTGTTATGTGAGCTGTTGCTCTCCGTGTTATAGTTGTCTCTACGAATTTTAGAATCATGCTCAGTATGCAGGGGCCTATAGTGACAAGGAGGAGAATGGTTATTAGTGGCCTGGCCAGCAGTAATAGTCATAAAGTCCATTGTCCTAAGTTGAAACCCCAGGTTTGTTTTAATTTTGGGGTTTTTTTTTCTGGACTTTTTTTTAGCTCCCTGACTTTTGTGGTTATTACTCCTGTCTGGTTTATATAGTGGTAGTACTCTTCCCCTAGGAATATATAGGTTCCCCCCTTTTTAGTAGTGAGTAGGTCTAAGGCCCGTCTATTCTGTCAGGTTATTGTTGTTAGTGAGTTTAGTTGACTCTGGAGGGACAGTAGGGAATCTGTTACTTGTTCCATGTCTTCATTTAGTTTTGGGGATAACTTGTGGTAGATGCTCAGGGATGTTTCTAGGCCTCCTATTCCTGCTCCTATCCCAGCAGTAATTTTTTCCCCACGAGGGATTATGTTAGTAAGGCCCGTCTCTTTTGAGTGTTTGAGTGGGAGCTTAGTGTAGTTTACAGTTGTTGGGTTTTAAAGATACAAATATCTGGGGTGAGGAAGACCTGGGTATAGGTCCTGGTCCAGTTTCTTGGGAGGTAGAGGTGGGCAATGTCTCTATAAAGAAAGAATATGTCATCTTGAGAGTAGGTGGCAGTGGCATTACTGGGTAAGGTTTGTTTACTTGTGTAGAGTTTACTCGGCATGAATCCCAATATTTTATTTTCTCCTGTATTAGTAATGTAAGTGATATTTAGATGGGAAGTTATGGATAAGTGGACATTGTATGTTACTGGGACCACCAGGGATGCTTTTTTGGGGGTCTGGGATCAGGATGTTGGAGTTTTAGCCCAGAGGCACAGGGACCTTAATATAGACTTGTTTCTGAAGGCATAAACAGACCCAATATGAATTATGATTGGGTAGGGCCTGGAGGGTCATGTTAAGGAACCGGGTTATCAGAGGAGAGGTTTCTAGGGGGTTAGTGATCTTTTGTATGTTAGTAAGATCTGGCCTCTTATAAGTTGACTCTGTTATTGAGGCTATCTTAATAAGTTGAGTCTGTGTCTTTGAGCTGTTGGATTTTAGTCTGGTCTTGGACTCTTCCTCCATTAGACATTTCCCAGTGGGTGTAGTAAGTTTAATAAGTTGGTTTGTCTCTTTGGGCTATATAGGTTTGAATATCACCTGTAATGGTGCCAGTCCAGTATTTTTTGTTTCCCCACTGTGGCATACCTGAGCCTGACTATAACATGTCTTTGGCACGTAGGTGTGGACTGTGAAATTTCCCATGGTCTAGAAGTTTTGAGTAATCCTGTTAGTGGAGGGAATCTAAGTCCTAGTATAATAAGCCTTAGGGCAGGCTTTCTCTGCCATAGTTGTTAGGACGAGTGCCCCAACCAGGAGGAGGGTAGGGACTGAGTCAGGAGTAGACATTCTATAATGAGTCAAAATATCACAGTTAAAGATGTCCTCTGCAGTTTAGTCTACTTTCCTAGAGTTATTGAGAAGAGTTTAATTTTTAGTAAGGTTATAATAACCCCAATGAGGGCCAGGGCTAGTGGTCCCACTTACTCCTGTTTAGTCCTGGGTATGGCTGTCCTCATTGGGAGATGGTTAAGCTGGATTTTTAGTGGGTTCTGCTGGTCCTGACATGTAGTTCAGAGACCAGTTTCGTTATCTGGTTTAGTCTTTTTTACCTGGGAGTGATGGATCTATGGAGTGATACCTATAATTTTAACAGTAGTGGGGGTAACTAGTATTGTAGTATGGGGATCATTTTAGGTGGGTTCTAAGGGTGTTTTTTAGTCTTTTATCTAGACTGGATTCCCAGGTTGGTGGGGGTGGACAAGGAGATCCAGGGAGATAGGGTTTTTTTTTTTTTAGGATATCTATCTAGGGTAATTGTGTTTTTTGACATAGTTTCACTAGAGTAGTCTTGAGGGTCTGGTTTATGTGTTCTACTTTCCCTGAGTTTTGTATGTAGTTTTATTTGATTCCTAGTGCCATGATGAGGGTTTGTATGACCTCCGTGGTGAAGCTTGGTCCATTGTCTCTGTCAAAGGAGAGTAGTAGACTGTACCTGGGAATGATTTTTCTTAATAGAACCTTTGTCACTTCCCTAGCCTTTTCGGTCAAGGTAGGGACTGCCTCGACCTCGCCTGAGAAGGTGTATATCACTACCAGCAGGTATTTATAGTCCCAACATGGTTTTATTTTTGTGAAATTAATTCTCACTTCCTCAAACAGAGAGGTTCCGGTGTACTGAATTCCTGGATGGGTCTCGGCCTGACCGCTGCATTGTTTTTAGCACAGGTCTGGCAGTGGGTGCTGACTGTTGTAGCAACGGACAGAAGTTTGGCGATGTAGTAGTACCGGGCGAGTAGCTGCGTGAGGGCTGTTTTCCCTAAGCGAATCAGGTTGTGACGTTGGGAGACAATGGAGTATGTTAGTTTACTGGGGATAAAGACATTATGGTTCCATAGGTGTCACCACCCATCTCTGTCCTTCTTAGCCTTCTCCTGCTCTGCCCACTGGTTCTCTTTTGGGGTATATTTTGGTTCTTTGGGCCACTCGGGTGTGAACAAGATTTGGCACTGGGTTGGAGTGTTGTCCTTTGAATATCCTCGGCTGGCTGCAATTTTAGCTGTTTGGTCTGTCAGGCGGTTGGTTGCTGGTGGCAATTGGATCTGTGTCCTTTTGGTGTCCTCGACAGTGGATGACTGCAACTTTTTGGGGCTCCCAAACTGCCTCTAGCAGTTGGAGGATTTTGTCCCTATTTTTAATCTCCTTTCCACCTGCAGTCAGCAGTCCCCTCTCTCTGTATATTGTCCCGTGGATATGTAGTGTGGCAAAGGCATACTTACAGTCTGTGTATATGTTTGTCTTCTTACCCTGGGCATGCCTGAGGGCTTGGATGAGGGCCCATAGCCCCGCCCTTTGTGTCGACCACCCTTGGGGCAAGAGGGTTGACATGATGACCTCACTGACTGTGGTGACTGTGAAGCCCGCCAGTCGTTTCCCATTCTGGATAAAACTACTGCCAGCGGTGTAGAGTTCTAAGTCCAGTGCTGGTAGAGGACTATCTTTCAGACGCTGTAATCTCCTGTGAAACCCTTCTTAAAGTTCTTTAACATGTATTTAAGGACTGTAGGCTTAGATTCTACGCTACCCATCCTAGACCCTTGAACGGTGTCGTAGCTTAACAAAGGCGGGGAGTAGGCGGTTCTCTCAGGTGTCCGCCTGGCTTCGTCCCTTGTGGGAATTTAGGTGCGTCTTGGCTAAGGTGTGCCGGTATAAACCCCAGGCCTGGTGGCTCCCTTTAGGGGAGTGAATCACTGTTATGCCGTACGCCGCCACCACAGAACCGCAGGTGAGGACGCACTCAGGTTCCGTGGCCGTAGCCGTGGAACCACAAACAGTCACTCTTCACTCACTCATTCAGACAGGCAGAGGTTATGCATTCCCGCCCTGGGAACTGCCTGAACTCAGGAGGTGATTAAGCTCTTCTGTCCTCTGATGGGCCTGACTCAGACAGGTCCCGGGACCTTACCTGATCTGATGCCTCCAGATTTGATTTGCCTTGTCCATCCCTCCGGTGTGTCCTGGCGAGCTCAGGACCCCGAAGCTGGCGGGAGCTCCCAAGGAGCGAAAATATTCCGCAAAATGGCGGTCGGCGCCAGTTGGTTTCTGTTGCTGAGGTCCCACTGGTCGTTGTGCCCAGCCCTGAACCGGGGGCTTCAAGTGGCCAGCAAGGTCAATTTCCTGGTCAGGGAACCAAATTGTTACAACAAGTGTTACAGTGGGTGGTTCCAAGGACAAATTGAGCAGCACACGGAGAGTTGGAGAATCAAGGTTTATTCGCTGGTGGGCTCAGAGGGGTCTCGCCACCAAATTTCAGCCCCATCTACTGGGTTTTTTCCACTTTTATTAGGTTGGGGTGGTCTGAGTGGTGGGGTCTCAGGTGGCTGAGCCAGATAATAGATTAATATTAGGTTAATAAGGGTCATCCGAGGGGTGGGGTCTCAGGTGACTGATATGTCAGGTAATAAATAAAAATCTTCCTTATCAATTTCATGTTATGATTCATGTTTTCAAGGTTAAAAATAATTTCCTGTGTGAGATTTTACTTTGTTGCATATGCATTTCTTCTGATAATCTTGAATGTTTGCATCTTGTTGTCTACTGTCCAATCTTCTTTAGCCAGTATTATCTATACCCTATTCTGAACAATAATTAATTAGTAGTTTTCCTCTTCCACCTCCCTTTCTCTCCACAATCTCCTAATTTTGGTTAATTATGCTTCTTAATGTTTATTTTTGTTCTGTTTAATAAAAATAATTCCCACATTTGTTTTAGTTTTACTCCTACTTACTCACAGTCCTTATGCTGCTATCTACCTTATACTTTCTGGTCATCTCTGGTTTGATAAAATTTGTTCACTGGCAGATTCTTCAAGAGGTTAGTAGAAGTAATACCCTTAAGATGTTGTATTTTCAAAACTGTGCCTTTACATTTAAGCAACAGTTTGACTGAATACAAAATTCCTGGGTCCATCTCTTTTCTTCAGGATTTTGTTGGTATTTACCTAAATTGTCTCATAAGAACAAATGTGGAGAAAGCTGAAATCAGCCTATGCAGTCCTGGTTACAAGTGATTTATTCTTTTTGGCCATGAGTTCCTATAATTTTATCAGGACATATACTGGTCTTGACCACTGGAATCTTTTTTTTTTTTTTTTT
>NW_012140524.1:2073098-2096804 GCF_000956105.1 Propithecus coquereli
TCGAACTCCTGAACTCAAACAATCCGCCCGCCTCGGCCTCCCAGAGTGCTAGGATTACAGGCGTGAGCCACCGCGCCTGGCCTTCTCTATTGTTTTTCTGAGCCAGCCAGAATTTTGCTCAGGACTCAGTGTTTTGTGTGTGAGTTTGTTTGACCTTTACTTCTCCCCAATAAATATAGGCTGTTAGGGGAATTTCCACAATGCAAAGTCTCTCTTGTCCCCACTGTCGCAGATACAGATTATTTTCTGCAAATACAATTTATCTATGTGATGCACGTGCTGCACCTTCTCTGCTTCTTAGAACCAGATGGGGTCCAGGGAAGCTCCTGCAACCAGCCTGTAAATTTTATTCCTGTCTTTGAAACAAGAAATTTAAACTCTACACAAGAGTTTTAAACCTTTTAAACTTCAAAATGTATATTTTGCTACTTTACCCTAACCTTGACTCAAAGCCAATTCCAAACCCTAAATCTAATAAAATATTTCTAAAATCTACACCCTTAACATTCACCCATACTCAATCCCTCCACTTATTTTGTAATTTAGGAATTTGTCTTATACTTTCTTTTCCTTATTCTGCTTCTTACTTTTGGACGATTACCTCCCCAAAAAGGAAAAATGATAACTTTCCCACATTCAAATCTTAAGTCCTGCTACATTCTTAGTGATAAACTCATATTTTTTTTTTTTTTTTTTTGAGACCGAGTCTCACTCTGTTGCCCTGAGTAGAGTGCCGTGGCATCAGCCTAGCTCACAGCAACCTCGAACTCCTGGGCTTAAGCGATCCTACTGCCTCAGCCTCCCGAGTAGCTGGGACTACAGGTATGCACCACCATGCCTGGCTAATTTTTTCTATATTTTTAGTTGTCCAGCTAATTTCTTTCTATTTTTAGTAGAGACAGGGTCTCGCTCTTGCTCAGGCTGGTCTCGAACTACTGAGCTCAAACGATCCACCCGCCTCAGCCTCCCAGAGTGCTAGGATTACAGGTGGGAGGCACCGCACCCGGCCGATAACCTAATTTTTGAAGATACTGTGCTTCAAAGTACAGTATCTTTGAATTGTCTCTGTATTTTGAAGATACATGTACTTGAAAAACTGTTTGGCGATGTGTCTCCACTAACATTCAGTTACCAGGTGAAACTCATCTTGGTTTAAAGTATTTTCACAACACTTTAATCTTTTGTGTGGTTACCATTGTGTGGCTTTATGTCTCCAATGTTAAAAAAAAAATGTTAGCAAGAACTTTGAAAGTGTTTCACTAAAGCAAAATATACTAAGGAAAATAATAACATGAATATTAAAGTTCAGAATGTCATAAATATAAAAATTAACAAGACTCCCATTTTCGGATAAGTAAATAGGCAAATGTGATAATTTCATAGAAAAAAGTGAAAAAGAAAAATATGAATAGAAGTGTGAAAGTGATTATCTGAAAATTAGCAATCCAGCTATTCTTTTTTCACACTGCGTTATCTTTTAAGAAACTATCAAGGCCAGGCGCGGTGGCTCACACCTGTAATCCTAGCACTCTGCGAGGCTGAGGTGGGAGGATTGCTCAAGGTCAGGAGTTCAAGGCCAGCCTGAGCAAGAGTGAGACCCTGTCTCTATCATTAAAAAAAAAAAAAGAAAGAAACTATTGAGTTTTGGCATTAAAGTTAATGGTGCTTTCATTTTGATTTCTAATAAAACATTGTGACCTCTGGCAAACCAATTAAATTTTTCATCACTAGAACAAAACAGTATAGTATAAAATTAAATAGTTCTTTTGCTTAAGTCAGAAAGAAGCTGAAACTACAGATGTTTATTCAGATTTGCACTCCTTATATACTAAAATGTGTAGTTCTCACTATTGTCAAAAGGTTTGTGAAAACCAGCTGGGAAGTTATTGAACATACACTCAGAGAGAAAGCAAAACAAGCTATTGGCAAAATTAAATCGTCAAGTTACTTGTATGACATTGTGTTAACTTCAGTAGCTTTCGTTGTGAAAGAGGAATTACTATTCTGTGTGCAGGCTAGCAAATACCCTGCTCAGATTTGAATGAAGCCACTAACACCTGCTTCTGCCACAAAACATGTCCTATCAAAGGTGCCAACCATCTTCATCTTGCCAAATCTAATGATTAGTCCTCTGTCCAAATCATCATTAATCCCTTAGTAGTAGCTGACCACACCTTCCTTTTTGAAACATTTTCTTCTCTAAGCTTTCCTGAAACCACAATCTGTTTCCCTCCTTCATCACTAGCTGCTCCTTCTCATCGTCTTGCTAGTACCTACCTCTTTCTGTGCCTGTCTTCTAAATGTTAGGACTTTCTAGAGCTGGGTCCTTGATGCTCTCCTCTTTTTGTGTCTACACTCTTTCCCCGTGTAATCTCAACCAGTCCCATGGCTTCATGACAACTATATACTACAGATTCCCAGATGGATACCTACAGCCCTGTTTTCTTCCCTGAACTCCAGATACATATACCAATTTTTTTTATTTCAGCATATTATGGGGGTACAGATGTTTAGGTTACGTATGTTGCCCTTGCCCTCCTCCCCCCTCAAGTCCGTGCTTCAAGCGTGTCCATCCATTGGATCATATACCAATTTTTTTATTATCATTTTTTTAGACACAAGGTCTTACTATGTTGTCCAGGCTGGAATGCAATGGCTAATCACGGGCATAATCGTAGGGTAGTCCAGCCTCGAACTCCTGGGCTCTAGCAATCCTCCTGCCTCAGCCTCCCAAGTAGCTGGGACCTACAGGTGTGTGCCACCATGCTTGGCTCCAATTGCCTTTTGACTTCTCCACTTGGATGTTTAAAATGCTTCTCAAATTTAACATATCCTAAAGATGATTTTATTTCTCCACCCCTCCCCCCCAAAAAAACTTTGCTCCTTCTGCATTCATTACTGTCTTAGTTAATAATACCACCATCCATCCTGTTGCTTCAGCCAAAAACCCGTGGAACATCCCAATTGGTCTTCCTGATTTGTTCTTTGTTTCACTACAACTTATTCTCCATAGACAGGGTACTCTAAACAGTATCCAAAGCCATTATCTCCTATTTATACTCTTCAATCTATGTAATATATTTACAGAACAGTATATAAAATGTATTATAAAGTAAATATCCATGTATCCACACACAAAGGTTGAGAAATGGATCACAATATGCAAAAGAACGGTGCTGGACTCTCTACCTCTCACACCATATACAAAATTAACTCAAAATGGACCAAAGATCTAAATGTAAGAGCTAAAAGTATAAAACCCTTCAAAGAAAACATAGGATAAATCTTTGTGTTCACGGATTTAGCAAGGATTTCTTAAATATGACACCAAAAGCAAAAGCAACCAAAGGGGGAAAAAATAGATAAATTGGACTTCACCAAAATTAAAACTTTTGTGCTTCATAGAAATGGAACACTTTTAGGACCCGCCCGTCCTGCTCACATCTCCCTTTCTGCAGAGATAACCACAGTTCTGTGTGTGTGTGTGTGATGATCATTCTCTTGCTTTGGTTTATCGCATATTTATCACATCTCTAAACAATATAGTTTAGTTTTACCCATCTTGAAGTTAATTTATATAAATGGAATCCTGCTGCATATTTTTTGTGACTTGCTTCTTTTTGCTCAATATAATGTTCGTGAACTTCATCTATCCTGATATAGCTGTAGTTCTGTGTAGAATTTTATAATATGGCATCATAATTAATACCATGATTTATTATACTATTTAGGATGTTTTCTGTTATCAGCGCTACAATGAGCATTCTAATACATGCCTTCTGGTACTTATGTGCATGATTTCTCTATGATACATATCTAGAAGAATGTAGATATTGGACTATTTGACAAACTTGAAAATGTACATTCTCTATTTTCTAAAATGGTTATAACTAATTTAACACCAGAAGGTGAGTTTCCATTGGTACTGCCAAATTCCTTGGTACTGTCAGATTTTTTTTCCACTTTTACCAATCTAGTGGCATGTACAAATTTTTTTTTTTAACAACAAAAAAAACCCCTGTGGTTTATTAGCACCTAATATACCATACTGGGCAAAACAAGATTTTCTTGCATGTTTTCATTACAAATCTGAATGGTCTTTGCAACATTTATTATTTCTTTTTTCTGATTATTAAAAGAATTTGCATCATTGTTTATTTTTTTTCTTTTCTTTTTTTTTTTTTATTTCAGGATATTATGAGGGTACACACGTTTTGGTTACACTTTATGTCTTTGCCTCACCCAAGCGAGGGTTAAAGGCATGCCCTTCCCTCCTACAATACTCCCCGTGTCCTTTAGTTGCGGGTTTACCCCCCATCCCCCTAATCCCTGGAGAGTATTACTGCCATGTGAACACCCTAGTGTTGATCACTTAGTACCAATTTGATGGCGAGTACAAGTGGAGCCCGTTCTTCCAATCTTGTGGTGCCTCACTTTGGATAATGGGCTTAAGTTTAATCCAGGAAAGTATAAGAGGTTCTAGATCACCGTCGTTTCTTATGATTGAGTAATATTCCATTGTATACATATACCAAATTTTAATAATCCACTCATGAATTGACGGGCACTTGGGTTGTTTCCACATCCTTGCAATAGTGAATTCTGCTGCTGTAAACATTCGGGTGCAGATGTCTTTATTATAGAATGTTTTTTGCTCTTTGGGGTAGATGCCTAGTAGTGTTATATTGCTGGATCGAATGGTATTTCTATTTTTAGCTCTTTGAGGTATCTCCAAATTCTTTTCCACAGAGGTTGCACTAGTTTGCAGTCCCACCAGCAGTGTAAAAGTGTTCCTGTCTCTCCACATCCTCACCAGCATTTGTTGTTTTGGGATTTTTTGATAGAGGCCAATCTCACTGGGGTTAAGTGATATCTCATTGTGGTTTTGATTTCCATTTCTCTAATGATTAGAGACGTTGAGCATTTTTTTATATATTTGCTGGCCGTTATTCTGTCTTCTTTTGAAAAGTTTCTGTTCATTTCCTTTGCCCATTTGTTGATGGGGTTGTTTAATTTTTTCTTGTTGATTTTTTTGAGTTCTGTCGCTCCGTGAATTAGTATTAAATGTGTTTTGGGACAGGATTTGTCTTAAGAGTTTCACAGAGCTTTGCCCTAAAAGAATATGTGAACATGTTGGTTTGCATTTCGAATGCTGTTACACTCGGAAGGGCGCCTCTGAAAGGCAGTAGCGGCTGTATCCCACGAGGCGCCGTGTTTCTCAGACCTAAAGAATTGGATTTGCTTTGTAAAGCACATGCGAATCTGTTAAAAACTATAGGCTGAGAGCTGACAATAGAGTGCCCTCCGGAACAAACAGCTTCCCGGAAAGGACAGCTTCCCAAATGGCCAAAAGCAAAGCTTTTGTTTAAACCACTCTAGACTACCTGTCTCCATTCACAATAACCTAATAAACATGGAGCCTACATATCTCTGTTTAACCCCTCTGTTTAAATGATAAACTTACCTTAGAATTTAGAAATTAACCTTTGAAAGACTTTGTAACCGTTTGCTCACGTAAATAGAATTAGTTAAAGAATCTGTAGAAGCCTTCTGTAAAAGCCTTTTGAAAATCTGTTAACCTGAGAGGAACTACCTGCTGTTATGTAAATCTGTTACCCCTGACAATTGTTCACTATTTTCTATAAGTTACCATGTAAGACCTCATTCGGGGCTTTTGAGACCAATGGAGAGGTCTGAGCCCCCTGAGCTCCCGCTTTGCCTATAATCTTTATAAACTTATAAAACTATATCTTTGTCTCAGTGTATTCTTTTATTTCTTCCATTTTCCATTTCTCTCTATTATTTTCTTATCCCTTGCAACTCTACCAAAGGGACCCGGTTTTTTGCAGGGAACACTGGCCACGTTCCCCACAGAGTTCTAGATAGATTCTGGTTATCAGCCCTTTATCAGATGTGTAGAGAGCAAATATTTTCTCCCATTCTGTGGGCTCTCTATTTGCTCTAATGGTAGTTTCACTGGCCATGCAGAAGCTTTTTAATTTGATCAAATCCCATTTATTTATTTTTGTTGCTGCGGTGATTGCTTTAGGGTTCTTCTTCAATAATTCCTTGCCTAGGCTGATGTCTAAAAGGGTCTACCCAACATCTTCTTTTAGAATTCTTAAGATTTCATGCCATAGATTTAAATCTGTTATCCATCTTGAATTGATTTTTATGAGAGGTGAGAGGTGGCGATCCAGTTTCATTCTTCTGCATGTAGCTATCCAGTTTCCCCAGCACCATTTATTGAAAAGAGATTCTTTTACCCAGTGTATATTTTTGTCAGCTTTGTCAAAGATTAGACTACCACATGCGGATGGTTTCATCTCTGGATTCTCAGTCCTGTTCCAGAGGTCAATGTCTCTGTTCTTGTGCCAGATGTACAGATTTTTTTAGAGATGAGGACTTGCTGTGCTGCCCTAGTGGAGTGCAGTGGCTATTCACAGGCAGCATCAGAGGTCACTACAGCCCTGAACTCCTGGCTCAAGCGATTCTCCTGCCCCAGCCTCCAGAGTAACTGGGACTGCAGACGTGCATCATGGTGTCTGGCTCTTGTACAGCTTGTAATGTGGTTTTAGCATATATTTCCTTGGTCGACTGGTGAGATAGAACATTTTTCATGTGTCTATCTACTATTTGGATTTTCTCTTTGCGGAAGTGCCCACTCAAGTATTTTGTTAATTTTCCAATTGTGTTTGTCTTTTATCATATTGATTTTTAAACTCTAGATACCCATCCTCTTTAGTTACTTGTATTACAGATATTTTCCCCAAATCCATGGCTCCAAACTAATCTATTAAAAATGCATATCAGATCCTGTTACATCCTTGTTTAACACCCTTCAATATGTCCTGATTGCACTTAGCTGTAAAATCTCAATCTCTCTGATCCTCAAGGCTCTATATGATCTAGTCCTCACCTACCTCTTTGTCTTTATCTCCTTCCTCCCCAAACATCAACAACATCAACCTTCTTTTTGTTCCTCAATTATATGTGTGAGATAGATTTGCACTCCTTCTTTTGCACAACTTTGGACAAGTATCAGTTCTTGGCAAGTGCTCACTTGTACTGCTGCTTCTCTGCAGGAAGCTGAAAGGCCCAGCTGCAAATTGCGTAACCTAGCTCTGGTAAAACATTTTCTTGCAGTTGTGCAAGACCAGGAAAAAAAATAATAACCTCAACTACAAAAGAGGAAGAGAAAAACTAACTTGGGTAATATCTTTTGTTAAAGCTTGTATCTGATGGAAAAATCACCAGCTTGAGTAGTAGACCAGATGTCACACAAAAGGAGAATTATATAAGCATAGAAGAAGCCCTTGAGGTGAGACAAGGTCCCACCTCATCCTGGCTGCAGGTCTGTTGGAGACCACACACTGAGTGGCTTGAAGTCTAGGAAAACCGTGCATTCCTGGGAAAAAAAAAAACAATACGAAATAGCCCACCTGAAAATATAGGCTATTTCTCTATCTTTCATTAAAAGTTCTGCAATTAAATTCTGTACCCTTTGTTAATAGATGGACAATGATTAAAAATCCACTATGAAAATTCAGGTATTAGGTGGCCACGTGCTATAGGGACATTGAGGTCCATGCCCAATCTGAGGGATCGATCATGATTGATCTAAGTCAAAGATAATGTCTCATTTCTCTTGGTAATGGTCAGTTTAATAATGGTAGGTGCTGTAATACTGGGGGTGTTGCTGGGGGTTCTTCTAGGCAAAGATTTTGTGCTCTTAAAAAGAGAGATGTGAGAAAAAACAAGCATGCTTACCTGCCTCTAGACACCTAGTGCAAGGATGTATCGCATGGACCTATAGAGCCACCTTGCCAGCACTAGGAGAAAACTCAAGGGAACCAGAGAGATGCTGAGCTGGAGTCATAGTGTTACTGAGCCACTGAATAACCAACCCTGGAACCATCCTGTTCTGACTTTTCATGTGAGATTTTAAAAACTTCATTTTTTTTAGGGCATAATCAAACACATTAATATTTCTGCATTGAAAGGTATTGTGGTGGATAGACTCTTAGGGTGGCCCCATGATTCCCGCCTCCTGGCGTTTACTCCCTTATGGGAACTTTTCTCCTTGAGTGTGGGCGGGACCTGTGGCTTGCTTCTAACTGAAATAAACAGTAAAGATGATGGGATGTTTGTGGTTACATGTACAGGATTGTGATTGTGTTGCATAAACGGTAGCACCCATCTTGCTGGAGGCGCTCTCTCTTCCTCCCTCGATTTGACATTTAGGAAGCAGGTGGCCATTTTAGGGGGCTATAGGCACGAATATAGGCAGCCTCTAAGAGCTGAGGGCAGCCGACAGCCGATAGCCAACAAAAGACCTTGAGGCCCTCAGTCCCATGACCTCAAGGAACTGAATTCTGCCATTAACTTGAGTGAACTTGGAACCCAGGTGAGACCCTAAGCAGAGGACCTAGCTGAGCAGGCTCAGACTCCTGATCCACAGAAGCTTAGAGATAGCAAATGTGTGTTGGTTTAAGTCACCAAGTTTGTGGTAATATTGTTACACAACAGTAGAACACTAATAAAGGTATGGAATGGATATTCATGCCTTTCCCACCTGATTTTTAAAGTTTATAAATAAAAAATTATTTTTTAAAAGTACAAATAATTTAAATAGCCTCACATCTATTCAGGACAAATTTTGTCATCAGAAGAGTTTGGGTGGCAAATATAGGAAAAGTCTTTTTGCTTTCAGAATTTTGGGGCTTCCAAATTGCACATAAGGGATTTTGGGTTTATAGTATAATCTTACGGGGTTGCTGGGAGATAGAATAAGACATTGTCTGCAAAGGGCTTGGAACAAGACTTGGCACACAGGAATGCTCAATAAACAGTGGCTTCCATCATGATTATAGTCAGAACTCCTGGGGCAGTTCCGCCTGTCTGCTCTGTTATTCCTCACAAATCACTTCCCTTCTCTGGGCCTCAGTTTCCCCATCTCTAATAGGAAGGCCTCTCAGAAGAACCTCCCCAAAAAGGGGTTGGGTCAGAAATTCCTATTTATTGAGCCCCCATACTGGGGGAGGCTCTGGGCTGGGTGCTCAGTGAGCTGTAATGTGAATTGGGGGCCCTAGTCCTGAAATTGTACACAACCCTGGGAAATGGCTTCTCCTTGCCGAGTCTCAGGTTCTCCATCTGTCAGTGGGGCTGGCTGGTCACTTCCACCCAAATACATGAGAGGATAGGTGTGACAAGATGTGCTCACTCTAGACCGGAATTATTTGTTTCTAAAATATCATTTGAGGGGAAGATCAGATGCAAGGGTTTGTCTGGCCTCTCCTCATACACACAAAAGAAAAGCTAACCCCCTACACCCTAGTCCTAACCCCCACCTCCAACCCAGCACAGAACATACAGGAGTGGCTCCTTATTTCCAGCCCAGTCTTCTGTGCAATTGGAATGGGGGCTGCAGGTCCACCTGTCCAGGCCACTACACCCACCTCTGCATTCCCCATTTCTCGCACAGTAATTATCTGTGTCCGTGTCCCTCTCCCCCATCCCCCACTAGACTGTGAGTTCATAAAGACAGACCAGACCCCTGCATGTACTTTGATAAATGTGGAATCAATGAACAAATGGGAAGAGGAGTGAGGAGTTTACCAGGTGAACAGGAGAGTGAGACAACACTTCCAACCTGGACACGCGCACAGATGATAGCCCCAGTGATGTTCAGCAGTGGTCAGATTTGGATATATTTTGAAGATCAAGCCAAATAACTTATTGGAAGATTAGAAGCAAGGAGATAAAGATTGGAAAGAGAGAAATCAAGGTTTTGTTCACTCATTTATTTTCAACTAATAATTATTGGTTACTGACTAGGTATCATGTACTGCTTAAGGTGCTTTAGGTAGAGTGCCAAACTAGAGAAAGGTCCCTGATCTCAAAAGAGCTTACATTCTAATTGATGGAGGCTAGCAATAAACAAACAAGATATTACAGAGAGTGTTAGTGCTAAGAGGAAAATAAAGGAGGGTGGTGTAATAGATATTTAGGTAGAATACATGTGGCTGAAAACCCAATTTGACATGGGGTGTCTCATAATATCTGGTATATGTCGCATGATAGTTTTCTCAAATCTTAAAAATTTTGAATTCTGAGATGTGTCTGTCCTCGTGGGTTTTGGATAAGATCTTACATTACTATCCCCATTTTACAAGTGAAAAAACTGAATTACTAAGAAGTCGAGTGACTTATAATACTTGAGGCCAAAATAAGGATGCAGACGCTGAAGTCAGAGACCAGGCTCTTAGACACATTCTGGCTCCGTGGTTCTGAGATTTAAGAGCCCAGGATGCTAAGATTCCAAGTGCTGTCACTGCCGCAACAGCAGGGTTGAAGGCATCAGAGCCCAGGCACAGGGATCCTGTAGAGGCAGCACTGCTTACCACTACCCTCCCCTCCTTCTCCACCCCTGGAGGGCACCTTCCACCTTGTGAGGGGGCTAAAGATCCTAAGGGTTAAGGCTTCCCTTGGGGAAGCCACCACCAGGCTCTGCCCTGTTCAAGACCTGCTGTGAGTTACTCCCCACAGCTCCCTCTGTTCTTCACACTGCAGCCCAAATGGTGTCAATCCCCTTCTACAAACCTGCAATGTTTCCATTTCATTCTGAATGACATTCAGATTCGGTTCTTTGATCATCAAGGTTTTACCTGATTAGGCCCCAAGCATGGCCAATGCTATCTCTTCCTACTCCATGCTCCATTCAGCCACATTGACCTCCTTCTGTCCTTCAAATGATACCAGACACGTTTGAGTTTCAGAATGTTTCTCTTCCCCCTGTTTCCAGATGTCTGCATGGCTGGCTACTTTTTAATCCTCCAATCTCAGCAAAAATATCACAGCCTCAGGGATGCCTTCCCTGACCACCTGAGCAAAAGCAAATCAATCTCGCTCTCTTTCTCTCTCTCTCTCATCATGTTCTTTGTTGTCCTTATCTTCCCCACACACTGTTTTGTTTGTGTGCTTTTCTATCTCTCACTCTAGAATGTAAGCTCCTAGAGAACATACTTGTTTACCAATATATCCTGCCCGGTGCATAGTAGGTATTAAATATTTGTTTGAATGAATGAAAGTTGTGATGTTTAATTACTTTATCTGAAAATCAGTGAACTGTATATGAGTTAGATATTATCCTGTTTCTATCCTTCTCTATTCTGCTTTGGGTTCTGAGAAGCTGACCTTTATAGGCCACATAAACTGGGATCCCTTGACTCTAACTTCTGGTTGGGCTGAAGCAGTGACAGGCACCAGCAGGAGAGCTAAAGGGGGATGGAGAAAGGGGTTAGAGAATTCTTGCAGCTCCTTCCCTGTGGGGTTGCCACAGGCTGGCTAGATCCCTTTACCAAACCAAAGGCCACAGTTCCTTTTAGGGGGCTTCATTTGTGGCCATTCTCTCAAGGTTTCTGCAACTGCCCCTCTCTTGGTTCTTTCAGGACTAGAAAGGAGTAAGGGCTTCCTGCTATTGCAGCTCTCGGGTATTTAACCACCCTAACCCTTGCTTTCCCCTAACTCTGACCTTTACAAAGATGCTTTGTAAATAGCACCTTTATTAATATCTCCTTTCTTATCCTGTTTGAATTTGCCCACGTGTTACCTGCTTGGATCCTGAGTCATATGAATGTATGACAATGTATGTCACAAACTCTTGAGAATTTTAAAGACATGGGTTTATAGCCTAGAAACAAATTAAAGTGTTTCTAGCCAATGGGAAATATTAACAATGCGTAAGAATCCATGAGCATGGGCAATTTGGAGTATGACATAATAAGAGCTACAAAAAGAAAGTAAATAAAAAGAGCATGTGTTGGCTGGGTGAGGTGGCTCACGTCTGTAAATCCTAGCACTCTGGGAGGCTGAGGTGGGAAGATCGCTTGAGGTCAGGAGTTCGAGACCAGCCTGAGCAAGAGCGAGACCCCGTCTCTACTAAAAGTAGAAAAAATTGGCCAGTCAACTAAAAATAGAAACAAAAAATTAGCTGGGCATGGTGGCTCGCACCTATAGTCCCAGCCACTCGGGAGGCTGAGGCAGGAGGATCGCTTGAGCCCAGGAGTTTGAGGTTGCTGTGAGCTAGGCTGACGTCACGGCACTCTGGCCTGGGCAATAGCGCAAGACTCTGTCTCAAAAAAAAAAACAAAAAAACAGCATGTGTTATTTTTTCAAAAGGACAAGCTAAGGGCGCTTCTAATTGAAAAGAACCTACACATGATAGGATGATAAAGTAGGGGCTCATGTGGCTTAGCTCCATTCTATTTGTGTGATGCACACATACATATATATATATCTTAAATCATTTTATATGTATATTTATTATATTTTATAATATGGGTCCATATATATCTTATATTTTACATTATGAATTAATAGCATAAGATAAGTAATTTTGTTATTCTTATATAACCTACTCTTACGCTTGAGCAACAAACTATTAATATGATGAAGTTTACTTTGTACGATACCTATGGTAGGAAATGGAGGAGGTTCTGAGCTCGAGGGAGCTACTATAAAGTGTGTGTAGCAAGAAAAGAGGAGAGAAAGGGAAAATGATATCTTGCCCTTAGCCTAGTCCTGGCCACACATCACTTGTGATACACACCAGAAAAGACTTCCATCCCTAATACCCTTGCATTCCAAGATAAACCATGACTAGCAGGAACCTGCTAAAAGCCTTGACAAACAGGAAATCCTAAAAGCTGTGCCTCCAGAGATAAGCCACAAAAAACGAGAACATCCTGTTTTCCTTCCCAAAAGGCAGGAACATCTTGTTTTTATCCAATGTGAGTTAACTGCCATATCTGAGCTATAAATATCTGCCATTTCATCTGAGCTATAAATTCTTCTTATTCTGTTTGATGAGCCACTACTTCTGAAAGCTTGATTTCCTTGAAGTGCTAGTAAAAATGTTTCCCTGTGCTCATATTTGTCTCTGAATTTTATTTTGACAAAGGCTTCCTGAACTGATTTTTCTGGGAGGTCCCGAGGTTGGGTGCACCCAGGGCTGGCTTCATGCATGTGTGACCTGTCCGACTGCTACTCCCATCCTGGTTTAATGCTCTGCTATCCCCACCTTGAAATTCTTAATCAGTTTTTAAAACCAAGCTATACTGCTGGTCCTGGGTGCACCATAAACCTCTCCCGGGTACCCAAACAGAGTAGAAAGAGCAAGGTCTTTGGAGTCTGACAGACCTTTTTATTTGGGTAAGCTCTCACCTCTGTCAATAAAATAGCATGATACCTCAGATTTGTTTGATGATTACGTGAGATCATGGGAGTATTTACCATGTTTGATACCTAGAAGCTCCATAAATAATAGTTCTAAACTGTCCCATTTTACCTTCTTTGAAGTACAGCTATACCCTTGAGCAACACTTCTCAGTATAGGTCTGAATAGAAGCAGCAATTCATTTCCATCAGGATTTATCATGAGAGAAAGCTGAGCTACTGATGTGTTCACTTCCTCACTCACCGTTCGGTCCTCCCATGAATGTCAGGCTGCACCCTCTGCCACCACCTCAATGACCCTCAAGGACCCTCCTATTGTTAAATCACTTTCAAGTCATATCATACTTGACCTCGCCATAGCATGTGACGATTTTGATCACTTGTTTATCTTCCGTAGCACTCCACTCCCTGGTTTATTCCTCGCCTCTTTAGCTACTCCTCAGTGTCAATTGCCAGCCATCTCTCCAAGGACTTTTGGAGATGAAATGGCAGATATTTATAGCTCAGATATGGCAGGATTTTTGTCGTTGTTGTTGTTCTCTACATATGTGAGCTCATCCATTCCTTTACCTTCAGTTTTCACCTATATGCTGGTGACTCCTGCTACAAATGTATAAATGTTAGGATGTTTTGGGCAGGAAGAAACAGAGAACTCAACTCCATTGATTTTATCAACAACAAAGAGAATTTACTGAATTATGAAATAGAAAATAGAGAGGAGGGGGTGGTGCTCAGGCATGTTCACTCAAGACCCTGACTGTTCCTCTGTAATTCTCATACTCTGCCTTCCTCTGTTTAACTTCATGCAACATGGCAATGCTGAGAAAAGAGAGTGTTATTTCAAAGCATCGTCATAAGTGTGGGGAAGCTTCTTTCCCAGAAACCTCCAGCAGAAATTTTTCCTTTCCTTGTTGGCCACAGACGGGTTACCATGCCCACGTGCCTATTCTTGAACCAATCCCTGTGGCTGAGGGAATGCAGTCATCCCTCAGTATCTGCAGAAGATTGGTTCCAGGACCCCTGCAGATACCGAAATCTGCATATGTTCAAGTCCTTTGTGTAAAATGGTGTAGTATTTACACGTAACCTACACACATCCTCCCGTATGCTTTTTAAAATTTTTTAAAATTTTATTTATCTATCTATCTATCTATTTATTTATTGAGATAGGCTCTTGCTCTGCTGCCCAGGCTGAAGTTCAGTGGTGCTCACTGTAACCTCAAACTCCTGGACTCAAGCCATCCTCCTGCCTTGGCCTCCCAAGTTGCTGGGACTACAGACACGTGCCACCAGGCCTGGCTACTTTTTGGTTTTTTTATAGAAACAGAGTCTTGCTTTTTTGCCCAGGCCAGTCTTGAACTCCTTGCCTGAAGTAATCCTCCCACTTTGGCCTCCCAAAGTGCTGAGATTACAGGCTTTTAAAAATTATTCTTCAGAGATGGGGTCTTGCTATGTTGCTCATGCTGGAGGGTAGTGGTTATTCACAGGCATTATCATAGCCCACCACAGCCTCAAACTCCTGCCCTCAAGTGATCCTCCTGCCTTAGCCTCCCATAGTTGAGATTATAGGCATATGCCACCACACTCGGCAACTCCTGTATACTTTAAATCCTCTCTAGATTACTTATAATAACATAATACAATGTAAATGCTATGTAAATAGTTGTTACATTGTATTGGTTTTTAAAGTTGTATTATTTTTCATTGTTTTTTTTTTTTCCCCTGAATATTTTCCATCCATAGTTGGTTGAATCCATGGACAGGCAACCCACAGATACAAAGGGCCAACGGTATCATGATTTCTTGGTTGGTTTAGGCCCACTAATCCCACTAATGCCTGAATCAATCACCACAGTAATCACTGATTATCCTTAATCTGGACCCACCTCTGAAGATGGAGTCAGTTCCCCAAATCGCATGGCTGGCACAAAACCAGGGTGGAATGAAAAGTGTACAGCAAGGTGCCCACAGTGTACATCAGATCTACCTTACTCAGTGGAAAGAGACCTAAAATAAGGAATTCTTGACACAGTTATGTTAACTGTCTGAGAGGCAGGCTTGGAGATACTGCAGGCCCTACAATCTGTGGGAAATAATTGTAAAAATTCTAAGCATTGTGATATCATGAGGGCTCACTCAGCTTTGACTTTTAAAATAAATTGGCTACAAATAAATAGGACTTTGTTATCTTGCCTTGTTATGTAGTTAATATTTTTTAAAAGGAAATAAAGAAACCAGGTGTGACAACTTCTTTGACTACCTGGAAGTGTGCAGGAACCTAAACACCTCATAAGATTGGGGCAATAACCTGTACTTTCCTAGTCTTGAAGAATCAAGTGTTAAATGGGAAAACCTAGATAGAGAGCTGTACAGCACTCAGTGGGTAGGAAGGACCTTGAACTGCGGCCCTATGCTCTGTCAAGGTCTTCCATTGTCTCCCAAGGTCTAATTGGCTCCCCGAACAGCTGCGTGTTCTTCCAAATAATTACTGTATTCTTGAGTAAATACACGTACAGTCCTATCACTATTATTCAATCTCTTCTTTAAAAGCAGCCACTACCATTTCCAGATCCATAGTTCCAAGCATATATTTTCCATAGACACCTCAAAATCCACATGTCCAAAATTTAAATAATCTTCCTCCTCTACAAAAAAAAAAAACTCTCTAATCCTCTTATTTCAATAAATGGCGTTAACCATGCACCACTCAATTCCCCAAATCAAAAGCCTAGAAATTAGCCTCAACTCTTCACTTCCCCTCATCCCCCTTCCCATCCAATCAATCTCTAAATCCTATAGATTCTACCTCCATTGAATCTGTCTATCCCACTGCTCTTATTTTAGTTTAGGCTGCCATCAAAAGATTCCTGTCTGGTCTCCCAACCTGTACCTGTGAACTCTCCAATTCATTTACCACATAACAGCTAGAGTTGTCTTTCTAAAGCTCGTCTTTCCTATGTATACCCTGTCTTTACTTCAAACCCATCAATGACTCTGCCCAAAGTCCTCCAGACAAAGCCTAAACTGTCTAACATAACACAGGCCATCATGCCCCATTTTGCTTTCCAGGTCAGCAGAAGGCAAGTAGGCATATGGCCCAAGGGCTAAATCCAGCCCACTACCTGTGTTTGTACAGCTTGCAATTTAAGGATGGTTTTTACATTTTTTAAATGACTGAAAAAGATCAAAAGATGAATAATATTTCATGACAATGAAAAGTATACGAAACTCAAACTTCAGTGTCTAGAATAAAGTTTTATTGGAACACAGCCCCGCCCAAAATCAGCCAAAACAAAACTATGGCTGATTTTGAGCTACAAGTTGAGTAGCTGTGACCAAGCTAGTATGGCCCACAAAAACTTAAAATATTTACTATTTGGTCCTGTCAAGCTAAAAAGACAACAGAGAAAGATTTCTTTAAAGATAATGAGTTTATTCGGGAGTGAGCAAAAAGAATTATAATCCAGGATGCCAAGCTAAGGCAAGCCACAGGTGCACCCTAGAAAGGGAAGGGTAGGGGTAAGCTTATATTGGCAAGAGAAAGAAGTTCAAGGAAAACTGCATGGAAACAAAGTTCACTGGTTCTGGAGGCTGAAAACAAGCGTTGGCACTGGCAGCGGTTCATTGGTGGAGGTGCTGTTGCGGGCAAGTGTCTTTCTGGAGCATCTTATCTGAATTGCTGCAGTCTTAATGTCTAGCAATACATCTTGTCATAGAAATAAGCGCGTATGTCCAAAATGAGCAAGTCACGCAAAGTATGGGATGTGTAAAGGATGTGAAGAAATTTATTTTGAGTTTTGTTTTTTATTCTTACAAAGGCCTTGAGACAGTTCTTATCTCAGACAGGAGCTCTCCTCCTTCAGGGTCTCTGGGCTCCAAATTGTCTGGGTCTGACAAGAGTGGCTTTTTATTGATAGTTGTAACTTTCACAGCCCTTCATAGAAAAAGTTTGCCAAACCCTGCGCTACATTCACTTCACATCACTCTCCAGTGTAGCCAAACCGAACTATTATATTTGCAGTTCCTAACAGACTACCCTTTTGTCTCTGACCTGTACTCCCCACCAGCCCCACTTCTCCTCCCCGCAACCTGCTCCTACTGAACTAACCCCATCGTAGCATTTAACAGCCATTCTCATTATCCTTTCATTTGTCTGGTGCACATGTTCACCACTGAATCCTCAGCACCCAGCACAATCCCCTCATTTGATGCTTAATAAATGTATTTTGATTGAATGAGCAGCATCCTGAACAGACGAACGAGAGTGGGTTCCAACTTTCAAAGAGCTTACAAAAAAGCAAGTTAAACATATGAACAAATTAACCTACAAGTTAGAAGGAAAAAAAATACTAAAAAGCAGCCAGTACCCTGTAGCAGAACCAAAAAGAGATAATTCCACCTAAGGAAAGGTGCCCCTTCCTTAGAATTCTTTCCGATTTGAATACAAGGCCACTTCTCCCCCATGATGAAATTTTTCCTGAGCTTATTTATTGGCATGGAGTGTCTTCAGGTGTAAAATAAGGCCGAATAATTCTGACTTCGCAGGATTACAATGAGTATGGGTAATTATAGAAATAAACCACGGAAAGCACGTAGCTCAGTGCGTGCTTCATTAAAAGCGCTCAACTCTTGGATCCTCAAAAACGTTGTTTAACGTTAACGGAGTCTGTATCCATCACGGGAATCTCCAATAATGCACCGCTAAGTGTCTGGCCCAGCATCCAACGCATCCCTTCAGTAAGAGCAGCGATCTCTCAGAACTTCCTTTCTCACAGGAGAGTCCTCGCGTTGGGGCGTCGCAGCTGGCTGCGCGCAGGGAACAAACTCCCTAGAAATGGCCTGGAGCTCCGCTGGGGGGGGCGGGGGGGGGCCGCCGCCCGTGGGGTGGAAGAACTACAACTCCCGTCGTGCTTCGCCTGAGCTTAGGGCTTCTCTACATTTTATCACTCCCAGCCTCTGATGCGCAGTCCTCTGTGACTCCGCCTCAACAGGGCCCTCTCTTGTTTCCTTCGGTAGTTCAGGGCGTGGCCACGTCCCGGCCACCGGAAATATCCGTGTGACGACACGAAAACCTACGCGTCACGCGAGGTGCAGGAGTTGGCGGACGGTCCCTGGCTGGCTTCTGGAGGCCCTGCGACCGCGGAAGAGGGTTCTGAGGGCTGCCGCAATGCCTCGCCCACGGCGGGTCAGTCAGCTTCTGGATCTGTGAGTCCACCCCGACCGGCCTTCCCTTCGCGCTGCCCGGGCACCTCCTCCAAACGGCCAGGCCCCGCGCTGCTCTTCCTCCCCGCCCCTTTTCCACCTCCCGACCTGTGACGAGGCCCCGATTGTGTTTCCATCCCTGGGTTTCTGACTTGTCGCTTCCGCGCTGAGGACAGTTGTGCAGAATGGGCTGCTGGGCGGGCTTGGCCCTCCGTCCTCTGCCCTGGGCGCTCCCGGGCGGGCTTGGCCCTCCGTCCTCTGCCCTGGGCGCTCCCGGTGAGCGTCCCGGTTCTTCGGTCAGCCTGGACAGCTCCGCGCCCCGGTAGTTCCAGGCAGTGGCCTGTCTCTGACAGGAGCTAAAAAGCCTTGGTCGAACAAAACAAAACACTAGATGGGGCTCGCAAAAGCCTTCAGCAAAATTCCACCCCGTTACCGTAAGTGTGATAAATACGGAGTCTTTGAGGCAGTTTGTAACAAAGTGGTTAAGAACACGGATCCTTGATTGGGATTGCTGGCTTCAGCTCCCGGCTCTGCCATTCACCAGCCACGTGACCGCGGACGGGTAACTTAACTTCTCCCAAGTGCCTGGGTTCTTTATCTCTAAAATTAGTGTAATAAGAGTACCTGTCTCATAGAGTTGTCGTTAGGAATAAATTTAACACAATCCCTTGGAAGGATATCTAGCAAATAATAAACACCACTACGTGTTAATTATTGTTAATTATTTCACATCAGAAATTCTGCTGGAAATTGCAGTTACACGGGCAATTGTATCTCTCCAGGAGCTTTCAGTCCACTAATGTTGCCATGTAAAAAATAGACATCGTAAAGCTAAGGAGAACAATCTCCTTAATCTATCGAAGGCTTTCTAAAACAATGGGATTTGACATTTTACATTATATCTAATAAACTCCTGGCTCACAGTCCACAGTCACTTTTCATAACAGAGGAATCAGTTGGGTCTTCCTTATGTAGACTCAGACTTGTGTAGAGTCCTGAGGGAACAAAATCTTGCTTTAGTTCTTGGCACAAATTTTACACCTGATCCAAATGGGAATTTATTTCCATCAGTAAAGGCAGTTTAAAGTAATAGTTAAGAGTACAAGCTAGGAAGACAGACTAACTACCTGGGTTTTATTCATAATCTAACATTTACTAGTTATACAATCTTGAGCAAATAATGTAACCTGTCTGGGTTCTAGTTTTCTCGTCTGTAAATGGAAGACAATAGTAATATAACCTACTCTATTGAACTGTTGTAAAAATTAAAAGCCAGTATATGTAAAGCCCATAAAACAGTGGTTGGCCATAGTTAAATATTCATTTTTGTTAGTTATAGATATTATTTTCTGCCTACCATGGAAAGTGTGTAAGAAGAGCTATGCTACCTCAATCCTGACCTTTCTTCTAAGGCTTAATTACACTCCCTTAATTCTTATCTCTTTCCTGAAGCCTCCCTGATGGTTCCATAGAAATGATCCTCTGTACTCCTGTGGCCAGAATCAAGTCTTTTCTCTCTCTGTACCCACGGTTCCTAATTTTTAGGAGTTGCTCAGTATTCAGTTAAACATGTATTTAAAGAGCACATGTGGCATGTGAAACACTACGCTGAAGATTGTGGGAAATAGCTAGCATCAAGGAGGTGTAGTCTTAGAGGACTCATACAAAATAAGTATGTAAATAACTATAATGTAGGTAGAATAATACCACAAAAAAGAGATTAATAAAGTGTTTCAAATTTTCTGATGAGGGAAAGAACGTATAACAATAGGAGAATGCTTTGTAAAGGAGTTGTATTTGAAGATTGGTAGCATCTAACAGTTGCAAATGGGAGGAAATACATCCAAGAGAGAGTAAAATAATAAGAGTAAAAGCTTGACAGGCAGGAAAGTTAAAAATATGTGAGAAGACCAGAAAGTAGTCTTCCAGTTTGAATGAAAGATACAATATGAATAGCAGAGTAGTGAGACATAAAGTTAAATAATTAGGAGTAGACTCTTAGGGACCAGAATGAATAAGAACATTTAATTTTGTAGCAGTTGGGAGCTATCGAAGGTTTTGGAACCGTACTGGGAGCAGAGAGAGATTTGAATTAGGGAGAGATCGGGAATAGGGAGATACTTAGGAAACTGTTACAGAATCTTGTGAAGAGGTAAGGAGAGCACAGACTAGGAGACATGTGAAGATGTTCTTTGCAGAATTACTTCTGATGACAAGAAGTTGAAGTGGGAGAGGTGCCATGGAATATGCAGCTGTTAGAAAAGTAAAGGGTAGATATATACAGATATATATGGATGGCACTTTAAAACATAGTGCTTAGTGAAAAAAGAGGAAACAGAATAACATTTAAGAAAAATTATCCAGAACTTGGGGGTAAGACAAAACAATGACTACATGACTTTCACTGTCATATAGGGTGGTGTCCCCATGTAAGGGTCCATTTTTGCCTTTAGAACCATATTTTATACCCTTTGGGGACAAGGTATGGTCTGAGATTGGCAGTTGGTCAGCAAGCTATTTCTTTTTTTTTTTTGAGACAGAGTCTCACTCTGTTGCCCGGGCTAGAGTGCCGTGGCGTCATCCTAGCTCACAGCAACCACCAACTCCTGGGCTCAAGTGATCTTCCTGCCTCAGCCTCTCGAGTAGCTGAGACTACAGGCATGTGCCACCATGCCCGGCTAATTTTTTCTGTATATTTTTAGTTGTCCAATTAATTTCTTTCTAATTTTAGTAGAGACGGGGTCTCGCTCTTGCTCAGGCTGGTTTTGAACTCCTGAGCTTAAACAATCCGCCCGCCTCGGCCTCCCAGAGAGCTAGGATTACAGGCGTGAGCCACCGCGCCCCGCCAAGCTACTTCTGATTTGTAACAAAGTAAGGAGCTTGAGCCACAATAGTGATCAACTGTGTCACTAAGCACACTATTTAGTCCAGCTGATAGGATCTTCTCCATGAAGGAAATAGTGCTTGGTCTACGTTCTTGCATAAACTCCTTATTTCCTCACTGATCAGCACTTTGATGCCTTAAAGAATCCTTTGGATCTGGGACATGATGAATGATTTTGAATAGAGAGACCAAGGAAAGGGAAGAATTAGAAATTACTCTAAAGTTTTCTGTTTTGTTGACTGGGAGGATGGTGGTTAGACAGGGAAGAGGAAGGGTCTTATGGGGAAAATGAATCAGAACATCTAGTAGAAATATCAAGCAGGCTGTTAGAATATAATTTTGAATCTGAGAGAGAGATCAGGGATTGAGACTAAGACTGGGGGTAAATCTCTATAGATGATAGATAAAGCCACAGTTAAGTTTAAAGGAGAGGACATAGAAAAAAAAAAGCCAAAGACAAAATTTTGTGTAACACTTACATTAGAAGAAGACCATTTTGCCAAAACTCATTTCTTTGTTAGATCAATTCACCATATAACTGATTGGCCAGATATTAATAAGTTGTTTCTTTTAACTGTAAAATTCAGAGCAATGCATATTGGATGGGATATCTCCACCCCTCCCCCCAATTATTTTACAGCTTTTGAAGATTTTAAGTTTTAGCTGACTGCTTTTCATTTTGTTTTGAGGAATGAGACCGCCTGTGTCAACTGTTGTGCCTGAGAATTGGGACTACTTATGTCAACGTAACTTTTTGCTCTAGGAAATTTTTATAAATCAATTTGTATAAATAAACAGCTATCAAGACAAACATTTTGATGGTTAGGGCAAACATGTTTATCAGGACAGATTTCTCATCAAGGCTTGCTTTAATACCCTGTGTCCATTAGTCTTAAACTATTCTGTCACAGACTTTGCCCAGTCCAAACCCATTTCCCATCTTGGGGGGAAAACTCCTAAACTACTGGAGCTTGCATCCCAAAACTGTACATCATGTACTCTTGCCTAATTTTATCCCACTGAGACCCTAGCAAAACCCTGCCAGCTCTCCCTTGCTGCCGTAAATTTAATAAACTATGCTTTGTTGGCCAACAGGCTTTTTGGATGGGCTTTGTGGGCCATTTAATGGTATTCATAGCAACATTTTAAGAAATATTTAGTTTGTTTCTGTCCCAACTCCCTGCTGTTGACACTGGTAGAAACTGGAGCAGAAAGAGGAAACCATTTGCTCTGGGAAACACATGGCACAGCCTGCACAGCTGAGCTCAGAGAAGGGAATACTAAAGGGCCAAGATGAAAAAGATTGGGAGAATAAGGGGTGGGGAAGGGTGGTATTGTGGAAAAAAGGTAACATTGAAATATAGCTGAAATCAGCATCAAGGATAATACAGTATTCCCCCCTTACCTGCAGTTTTGCTTTCTACAGTTTCAGTTCCCCATGATCTACCATAGTCCAAAAATATTAAGTGGAAAATTTCAAAAATAAATAGTTCATAAGTTTTAAATTGTGTGCCATTCTAAGTAGTGTGATGAAATCTTGTGCCGTCTCACTCCAGGATATGAATGCTCCCTTTGTCCAGCATACCCACTCTGCATACAATCCTCGTTGTCACTTAGTTACCAGATCGACTGTTGTGGGTATGGCAGTGCTTGTGTTCAAGGAATTCTTATTTTACTTAATAATGGCCCCAAAGTGGAAGAGTAGTGATGCAGGCATATTGTTATGATTGTTCTATTTTATGATTATTTATTGTTGTTAATCTCTTACTGTGCCTAATTTATAAATTAAACTTTATCATAGGTATGTATGTATAGGAAAAAACATAGTATATATAGGGTTTATCAGTGTCCATGGTTTTGTTACCTCCCAACTGAGTCCGTTGCCCACTGCCCAGTAAAGGCCAATATACTAAGACAGCAGGAGTTGCAGGGGAGAAAGTTTGCAAGGCTCCAGGAGAGGAGATGGGAGTAATTCCTCAAATCCATCTCCTGGAGAATTTAGGGGCTAAGATTTTTAAAGGTAGTTTGACAAACAAAGGGCTATGGAATTGGGTCTGCTGATTGGCTGGGGATGAATTCATAGGATTGGGAAAACAGAAATTGTCTTCCTGGCTGGGATAGCTCCTGGGTAAGGGGTCACAAGATTTATTGGGTCGGTTCCCACACATGGCCACTGATCTGGTTGATGTCTGTCAGTTGGTCCCCCTGAATTCAGAGTCTGGAAAATATCTCAAAGACCAGTCTTAGGTTTTACAATAATGATATTTTCCATAGAAGTGGTTAGGGAAGTCACAAATCTTCCATCTATCAAGGAAACTTGACACTTAAGCATTGAGCAGTTACAGCAGTAGGGAAGTTAGGGAACAATGGCTGGTTAACTTTTA
>NW_012140524.1:2097079-2103823 GCF_000956105.1 Propithecus coquereli
TCTCGAACTCCTGACCTTGAGCGATCCGCCCGCCTTGGCCTCCCACAGTGCTGGGATTACAGGCGTGAGCCACCATGCCCGGCCAGCCTTATATTATTTTAATATAGGTGGTTTCAGTTTTGGGCATCCACTGGGATTCTTAAAACATATCCCCCATGGATAACATACGGACCGCTATATAGGAGGAGTGACTATATCAGTCACTTCAAATGTCTTACTTTTCCCCAATCATCCCCTACTCACAGAGATCAAGTGCAAGAGGAACAAGACTATTTTTACAAAATTTATAGGATCTGATCATATTTCCCATCTTGACTGATGTGGGCCACCATAGGGGGACTTGGTGGCAAATACACTCAACCAAGTGGTAACTATCTTTATTATCTAAGACAGGGGAACGTTTTCTGTGAAGGGCCAAATAGTAGTATTTTCAACTTTATGGCCTATGTATCCTCTATCATGGTTACTCAACTCTGCTGTCGTAGAGCAAAAGCAGCCATAGACAATACAGAAATACCCACCTACTTGGGAGGCTGAGGCAGGAGGATTGCTTGAGCTCAGGAGTTTAAGACCAGGCTGGGCAACAAAGTGAGACCCTGTCTCTAAAAAAAGAAAGGAAGAAAGGAAGGAGGAAGGGAGTAAGGGAGGAAAGAAATGAGGATGGCTGTGTTCCAATAAAACTTTTGTCAACCCAAATGAGAGACTGAGGCAGGAGTCTCAATCAGTCAAGGTGTATTGAGCCAGAGCTCGAGGACACACTCAGGAAAAATACAAGTCATAGAAGCATCTGTGGCCTGTGCTCTCCAAAGAGGTTTTTAGGAGGCTCAGTGTTTATAATTTTCTGTAAGGGAAAATTATAGAGGCTCTAATTAATGCCCAGTAGATCTACATTTTACATAAGACAATCAAAGAAGAAGATGGAAAGGAAAGAGTCAATTAATTATGTAGTTGTCTCAGGTTAGGTAAGGAATGATTGATCTCATCTTGACCTTGTTCTGTACGGGGGGAAGATAAGCTCATAATTGTAGGAGTTAAGCTTAGGTTGCAGACCTAAGGTTACAATTCACATATGCTTGTTTTATAGGGTATACATCCTGAAAGGTTTAGGGGGCAGCAGAGAATTTCCTTGTGAGCAGTTTATAGGGGCAGCCATCCCAAGAGGCCCGAGGCCTTTTGTCTTTGTGGGGATCTGGCTATGTATAATGCTTTGACACAAAGTTGCAAAGTAACAGCTATCTGTTTTGGGGGAAAGGATGGTAGTGTTGCATGACTCAGTTCCCATGCTTAACTCTCCCTTTGGCATAACAAGTTTGAGGGTCCTGAGATTTTTATTTTCCTTTACACTTTATTTATAAAAATCAGCCCCTGGCCAGATTCAGCCCACAGGTCATAGTTTGCTGACTATGATCTAGGGGTTCAATCCAATGAGAGAATCTGTGTGGCTGAACCAGAATTCAGTTTGAATTCCTGAAGCTCCCTTTTAGCCAGGCTGCCACCCAGAGGATATACCAACCAGGCTGGCTTGGGGTTGTTATTAGGGGAAAGAAAGATGCATCATGCCCAGGAATTGTCAGGGTAGAACTCCAAAATTTCAGAATAAGTCTGAATAACCCTCTCCGCATTTCATCCTGATCATTATCTAGGAGGTAGCTAAGAGAATATGAACACTTTCAGGGGATGGTTGCATTTAATGATCAAACTACCTTACTAAGATGTGTAGACTAGGAGAATGTGAAGGAGGTAGAATCAGAAATCTCTTTTAGTTGATTTTTTTAATCCATTTTACCTCTTGTTGCAGCCTGAGGATGATAAGGAGGATGGAATGTCCATTAAATACCTTGACTATTGGCCCATTGTTGAATGACTTTTGCAATAAAAGGCATACCATCATCGACTACAAATGGTCTGGAAAACCAAAAATGTGACACATTTTGTGTTATTGTCAATGTGGCTGGATTTGGTTGATAAGACTGGAACAATGGAACCGTAGCCTAAAAAATGTCAACAACTGTAAAGCATTAGCAATAGCCCCAAGGAGGGGTGTGGTCAAAGGCCTGATAGAGTCAACTTGTCAGGAACGAGAGGGACCAATATCCCATGCAGTATGGCCTATTTCACCCCAAGACATACAGGCTGACTTTTTTTTTTTTTTTTTTTGATGTAGAGCCTAGCATTTTATTTACATCTTCATTAAACTGTTGGAATTGAGGCCGGGCGTGGTGGCTCACGCCTGTAATCCTAGCACTCTGGAAGGCTGAGGTGGGTGGATTGTTTGAGCTCAGGAGTTCGAGACCAGCCTGAGCAAGAGCAAGACTCCGTCTCTACTAAAAATAGAAAGAAATTTGCTGGACAACTAAAAATATATACAAAAAATTAGCCGGGCATGGTGGCACATGCCTGTAGTCCCAGCTATTCGGGAGGCGGAGGCAGTAGGATTGCTTGAGCTCAGGAGTTTGAGGTTGTTGTGAGCTAGGCTGACGCCACGGCACTCTAGCCCGGGCAACAAAGTAAGACTCTGTCTCAAAATAAATAAATGAATAAATAAAATATAAAAATAAAATAAAACTCTTGGAATTGAGAACCAGGCATACGTAATAAACCTCCAAAAATAGATCCTGAAAAACACTTTCTGCTTAGGGTAAGCAGTCATGGAATAAGCATGTAAACAAGCTGACTTCTCTGTACCACACCAGCCAAGTCAGCTTTCTCCATGGCCAGCCACACCAGCTCTGCCCTCCCCTTCTGTTAACACCAGCCAGACCCTCTGTAGGTCTAACCCAAGGTTTTTCTGTAGGACACGCTGGCCTACCTGGGAATGCTGGAAACATGTTGTTAAAGGAATCATGGTGTTGAGAGAGAAAAAAAACTTTTAAAAGCTGCCATCAGAGGTGATGGCTTCTCTGTACTTATGCCATACCCCAGAATACAATAAACGAGCAATTAGAAAACTTTCAAGTATGAAGGGATTTCCTCCTCCCAGCCAAAGCACTGCTCTCTGAAGGAAGCTGGTTTCTCTGTAGCTACACCAGCTGTTCAGAAAGCTCATTGGACTTGGTTTTGAAAATAAAACCAAGTTAAAACCCTGGGAAGAGTTATTGTGCAGTGGAGTACTCAGGCTTTCTTATAAAGAAAAAAAAAAAGGGGGCCGGGCGCGGTGGCTCACGCCTGTAATCCTAGCTCTCTGGGAGGCCGAGGTGGGCGGATCGTTTGAGCTCAGGAGTTCGAGACCAGCCTGAGCAAGAGCGAGACCCCCGTCTCTACTAAAATTAGAAAGAAATTAATTGGACAACTAAAAATATATAGAAAAAATTAGCCGGGCATGGTGGCGCATGCCTGTAGTCCCAGCTACCGGGAGGCTGAGGCAGGAGGATTGCTTGAGTCCAGGAGTTTGAGGTTGCTGTGAGCTAGGCTGACGCCACGGCACTCACTCTAGCCCGGGCAAAAGAGTGAGACTCTGTCTCAAAAAAAAAAAGAAAAAAAAAGTTATCTGGTACCAAAGTGTACAACCTATAGACCCTCAGGTACTACCCTGTGACTTCTCTGTATGACATCACAAGGGTGCCAAGTGCCAGACAGGCTGATTTTTGAAAGGAGACACAAGACCAGCATGCAGATACATGTAATCAGACACATGTAATCTTTACTTTGTTCCCAGGCCATGATGGCAGATATGTTATTGTGTGAAATATGTTGATAGATCCTGGCAGCAATGGCAGCAGTCTGGGTAGTGTGTATTGATTAGCAATATGATTCCAGTCCATTCTATTAGAGAAAGCCATTACCATGTACTTCTGTCTAATTGTCAGCTGCAATTTATTTCCACAGTTCATGGTCCTAAAGAGGGGTGTCTATAATCTGCCAGTCTGTGTTCTTCCAAGTGGCCAACTGTAAGGCATTAACTAGGCCTTTGGCAATAGTTGAAGAGCCAGTAAAAATAGGCCTTGACCTTAGGAGGATTGTCTACAGGCAGATATTGGCAAACTTCATCTGTAAAGGTCCAAATAGTAAATATTTTCAGATTTGCAGGCACATGGTCTCTCTAACAATTATTCAGCACTGCCATTATAGTTTGAAAGCAGCCATAGGCAATATGTAAATTAATGGACATGCCTGTATTCCAAGAAAACGTTATTTACAAAATCAGGTGTTGAGCCATATTTTGCCCACAGGCCATAGTTTTTAGGCCCCTTGTTTAAGGCAAGAGTAACAGCTTTCAATTCACCCATTACCCTGACCAGCCCATAGTGCAGTCTTTTATAGTTGTCATTCAGGCTGGACAACTACTGACACCCAGTGAACACCATCAGCTTTGAACTGAACTTGAACCATCGGTGGATCCAGACATTTAGGGAACCTCTGTGAATCAAGGGCCCCATTGAGCCAATGACTTTGCTTCAGGAGACGTGAGTGGCAGATAAAGCATTCCCAAAAGCTGTCACTTTTTCACATAAAACCAAGATCCCACTAGGGCCAGGCCAACTGCAATCTTGAATATACCATTTCCATGTGATCAGCAAGGCCTCTTGGGCCCTTCCCTCACTGTATGTAGAGCCCTAGTTGATCCATCACAAAATGAGGATATTGGGCCATACAGTTACAAGCCCTCATGCTGAGGCATTCAATTTCAACAGAAGCTTATTATCAGGTTAATAGCTGTCTTTAAAAAAAAGTGTATGTGATAGCCGTGTCAGCCAGGTAATATTATTATACTTGAAAAGAGCTTGTCTGAATACTGTGGCAGTCACTAAGTCTGTGAATCTGCGATTTCCCTTTTTCCTCCTAGAATTCAATAGTTTCTGCTGGACTCTTCAGGAGAGGAGAGGGAGGGAGGTTAGAGGGCAAGTTACATGTTCCTTATCACCTCTCTACACATGGCAGTCCTGGAATAGGAGAATCCACTTTGACACTCATAGACCAGGAAAATATAACCATGTGACATATCAACACCAATTATACTTTCATTAGTGAAAGCCACAACACAGTACATTGATAGGCCCAAAGGACTCCACCCACAATGTCACTTTAGCTTCTCTTCCCACTAAGAACTTTACCCACACCCTATCAGTTGAATTTTGGTGCCTTTTCCCCTAACAGATCAGAGACCAAGGAGGTTAATTTGTGTCCAAGTTGTAAATTATAGCAACAGCCAACAGGAGACTGCTATTCCCCAGCTGAGGGTGTGGGGAATGCACAGTGGCAGAGAGGATAGTTCACAGGGAGTGGTGAGGATAGTAAGGATGTTTTTTTCTCCCTTGCCTCCTACTCCGGTATTGATGCTACTCCAGTATTGATGCCTGAGCACAGGCACTTCTTCCTCCTCTGAGTACCTTCCTGTGAGCATCCAGGCCCAGAGGTCCCTTTCTTTCTGCCCCAGTGGATATCACTACATTTTACCCAACAGTTCTTAGTAATTTGGGCCACCACGGTACCCAGCACCCTGTCATCCTCTCCAGTTCCTCACTAGTCATGCGGCAGGAGCCAGGTTTACAAGCAGCTGGCTTTGCACTGTTAGACAAGGCTTTGCATTCACTTTTGGTTTGAGGGACTGCTCACCTGCAGCTCAACCAAATGAACTTCTGTTTTCGGTCTGTCAAATAGCATGGTCCTCATTACTGATACCATTTATTTCCACATAAGAAATTAATTGCCTGAGAAACCACAATCATATTGCCTCTTAACTGGAGCCACAGGACTTGCTATCCAATTATCATACTACAATCCCTTCTTCCTCCCACATGGAGAAGGGTGCTCAACAACCAAAACACCATTCAAGTGGCTTATTTCTAATCACTCAGCCTCATCAACAGGTAGGACAGTGGAGGACCCTTATCCCTTCCCCCTTCACCTAACACCTGGGTGAGGGCCTTCACCACCAGCCAACAGAAATTGCCTTTGAGAGTGCTCAGAAGATTGGACTTAACAAAGACTTCAAAGAAGCTATTACAAATGTGTTCAAAGAATTAAAGGAAGATATGCTTAAAGATGTAAAAGGGAAATCAGTTTGGTGGTTCCTCAAAAAGTTAAACAGAATCACCACAATTCTGCTCCTAGGTATAACCCAACAGGAATGTTCATAACAGCACTATTTACATTAGCCAAAAGGTGGGAAAACCCAGATGTCCATCAACCAATGAATCAATAAACAAAATGTGGTATATTCATACAATTGAATATTCTTCAGCCTTAAAAATGAATGAAGTACTGATATATGCTATAACATGGATGAACCTTGGAAACATTATACTAAGTGGAAGAAGCCAGACATGGAGGCCATACGTTATATGAATCCAGATAAATCAACAGTGACAAGAAACAAACTGGTAGTTGCAAAGTACTATAACCTTTTCCTCACAACTACAATTGGTTGGAAAAGGAAGAATGGGGACTGATTCCTTAATAGGTGCAAGTTTTCTTTTGGATTGATAAAAATGTTTTGGAACTAGATAGCGGTGGTCATTGCATAACATTGTGAATGTACAAAATGCCACTGAATTGCATACTTTTAAATGATTAATTTTATATTGTGTGACGTTTGCCTCAATTATTAAAAAGAAAAAACTAAAAGTATGATGACAATGTCTCATCGAATGGAGGATATCAATAAAGAGACAGAAATTATTTATTAAAAAAAGAGAGAGAACCAAATGGAAATTCTGGAATTGGAAAGTATAATAACTGAAATAAAAAACTGAGTAGACGCCGGGCGCGGTGGCTCACGCCTGTAATCCTAGCACTCTGGGAGGC
>NW_012140524.1:2103902-2112642 GCF_000956105.1 Propithecus coquereli
AGGCAGGAGGATTGCTTGAGCCCAGGAGTTTGAGGTTGCTATGAGCTAGGCTGACGCCATGGCACTCTAGCCCTGGCAGCAGAGTGAGACTCTGTCTCAAAAAAAAAAACCTGAGTAGAGGGACTTAATAATAGATTTGAGCTGGCAGGGGAAAGAATGAACTTGAAGATAAATTGATAGAGTATGTGCACTCCAAAGAACAGAGAGAAAATAGGATGAAGAAAGCTGAACAGAAATTCAAAGGACTATGAAATACCATTAAGCATGTTAACATACATGTAATGGGAATATCAGAATGAAAAGAGAAAGGAGCAGGAAAAAAATATTTGAAGAAATAATTGCTAAAAACTTTCCAAATTTTTTATCTGTGGTTTTATTTTTAATTATCTTAAGTTATGATCACACATAAATTTTTAATTTGTGTATATCTCCTCTACTTTAATCCTTCTAAAGAGTTGGTAAAAACACCATTACCAATAACATATATACAGTAGTTCTACAGTTTTGCATGTTTTTGAATAGCTGTTTAAAGACAATCCTAAATTATAATTTAGTCTAACCTAGGTAGTAAAGAATTGAAAAGTTTAATTTGCTATTTCTTGTCACATTGACTTTTAAAAAGCATTTAACCTTACAGATTGTCTATAAAATGTGAGAAATATTAAATGTTCTTTATTCGTTATTACACATAAACCACACTAAAATGCCTTTCAGTAAATAAATGGCAGTATTTTAGTAGACACAGACTATTAGATTAGCATAGTGAAAACCAAAAATATAAAATAAACATTGCTACCTTATTTCCAGCCCTCACCTTTAATAAGCTAATGAACACAAATTAAAACACTGGTGAGTCTTGGTTGGTTCTGAGACAGTGAAGGGATTTCCCCAGTATTTAGATATATTCACATAACCAGTTATATAAATGTAAATATAAAAGCAATCTTCAGTACATTTTCAGATGGCAATTTGCCATCTTTGTGAAAAGTTGAACATTGCTTTAAGTCCAGTCATATCTTTAGAAGGGGAAAACAGTGATCACATTTACTGAATGGGATTACTATCAAAACTCAAAAAACCAAACCAATCATATTCATTTAACCACAAGCCAGTCTTAATTAAATCAGGATTGTCCAATAAAAATATTCTGTCACTCATTCATGACCTGAATTCTAGTGTATGAGACCATTTAAATTATGGTATACATAAAAAAAAGTCATGAGACATTTCTATATTATAATAAATAAGGCAGTGGCCAATTATTACTCATTAGTAGCTTCTTTGAGATAAGCTATCAAGTCTGGCCTGGCCTTTCTGCCTTTTTCTTAATGCCAGCAAAGATCATTTTTGTTCCAGGGATGTACTTCTTGGGATTCTCCATTTGGAGAATGTATCTTCTCCCCAGGTGATGCCTTTGTTCTTATTGGCATCTATGTAAGAGAATCCAGTGGCCTGACCTGTCTTCCGCCCATAGAGACCATGGAGATTTGGCCCAGTCTTGTGCTTGCCTCCCTTTCCCATGGTGTGGCACTGGGCACACTTCTGAACAAAAATCTTCTTACCTTTCTCAACATCACCCATATTTAATTCTCTCTTTGATTGCTGACAGTACAAAGGTTCCCACTCAGAAGCCAGATTTTGTGCTCCAAATTTAATGAGAAAAATTAATCTACACATCAGAAAAGCTTGATGAACTTCAAGTAGTATAAACACAAAGAGATACAGATACAGAAATATCATAGTAAAATTACTGAAGCTAAAGATGAAGAGAAAATCTTCAAAGCAGCCAAAGAACTGTATAAGAGAATCCTAATAAGATTAACAGCAGACTTCTCATCAGAAACATTGGAGGCCAGAAGGCAGTAGGATGACATATATTGAAACTACTGAAAGAAAAACTTGAACGAAGAATACTATAACTCATTGGCAAGGGTAGCAGGGAGTGGAGGATAAAGTGGGGATGGTTAATGGGTGCAAAACTATAGTTAGATAGAATGAACAATATTTGATAGTGTGCTATCACGTAATCAACAATAAGTTAGGGTATACTTTAAAATAACTAAAAGAGTAGATTTGAAATGTTCCTAACACAAAGAAATGTTAAATGCCTTAGGTGATGGATACCCCAATTACCCTGATTTGATTTATTCACATTGTGTGCTTGTAGCGAAATATCACATGCACCCTATAAAGATATATGACCATTAGGTACCCATAATAATTTTTTGGGGGGTGGGGAACAGAGTCTCGCTCTGTTGCCTGGGCTAGAGTGCCATGGCATCAGCCTCGCTCACAGCAACCTCAAACTCCTGGGCTCAAGCAATCCTCCTGCCTCAGCATTCCAAATAGCTGGGACTACAGGTGCCCACCATGATGCCTGGCTAATTTTTCTATTTTTGGTAGAGACGGGGTCTTACTCTTGCTCAGGCTGGTCTTGAGCTCCTGAGCTCAAGCAATCCTCCTACCTTGGCCTCCCAGCATGCTAGGATTTCACTCATGAGCCACTGTACCTTGCCAACTCATAATAATTTTTTTTTAAAAGAATACTATAACTTGCAAAACTATCTTTCAAAAGTTAAGGTGAAATAAAGACATTTCCAGCTTAAGAAAAACTGAGAAAACTTGTTCCTACTAGAATGGCCTTGCAAGAAATACTAAAGAAAGTTCTTCAGGCTACAACAAGTGACCCCAAATTGTAATTCAACCCATATGAAAAAATGAGTACTGATAAAGTATGTAATTATTTTTTTAAAGCAGTATAAATGTATATTTTTTCTTCTCAAGTGATTTTCAAAGCAATTGTATAAAAATGTGTTTATAATTGTAATTTTGAACTCATAACACATAAGAATGTGATATATTTGCCAATAATAGTGCAAAGGAGATAACTGGGATCAGAGCTTTATTGGAGTAAGAAAATAATACCAGATGCTAATTCAAATCCACAGGAACAAATAGAAAACCAAAAACTATTAATAAAAGATTAATATAAGCAGCACCATGAATATACGCTTCTTTTCCTTTCTTCTCTCAGCTTCTTTAAAAGAGATAAAATTATATAAAATAACTACACCACTGTATTGGTTGAGTTTATAACCTATTTAGATCTCATATGTCTATCAATCATAGCACACACACAAAAAAGAGGAGGATGGGATAGAGCTGTATAAAAGTAACATTTCTGTATTTCCCTGGAATGAAGTTGAAACTGCCGGGAATTAGCTACTCTCCCAGCAAAACAGGTCCCAAGGCAGGATCATTGCAAGGCATTTGGAAATAATAGGAAATAAAGAAAGAAATAATATAGATGGAGAAATGATTGAGATGGAGACAAAGTGCAGTTTAAATGATGGGGGAGTTAGGGGGTCTCCACCATCCCTGTGCACTGTGAGACCATGAGTGAAGTCCCACATCAGTATTTATTGTTACAGGAAATAGTTGTCTTTTGTTAGAGAATTACGTATACGGTTCATTTTTTGAGGTTTCCAGGGGAAACCTTACCTAATTCTGTCTACAAGAATAGACGGTTACAAAATTTTTCTAAGATAAGCAATGTTAAGCTCTAAATTAGAAACAGACCTAGCTGAGCATACAAATTAAAGATAAAATGTATAAAATGAGAACACTGAGTCTGTGTACTACTCTAATCTACGTCTTCTAAACACAGAGACATGTAGTCAGGAGTGAAGCAGGAATAGCCTGAAGTCTAGGATAGTTCCAGCTGCATGTTATCTGCTAGGCAGGCATTTTAATCAGCTTCTCCACCAAGGACCCAAACCGAGTTTCTGCCATGCAAAAAAGCTCAAGGCAATGGCCGGCAGCAAAGAAGAAACGTTGCTTTGCAAATGTCCTCTGACAATGCCCCCCTTGTTGGAAACAGCTTCTATTCTGTGAACTAACATGTCCACAGATTCCTTCAAGGCAAAGCCCTGAAAAACCCCTGAAACTTTTCACGTCTGTTAGCCTGTTTCCCAGCAGAAACAAATCTGAAGTTGATTATGATAAGATGTATATAATAAACCCTAGAGCAACCACTAAGAAAATAACTTAAATATGTAGTGAAAATATTATTAAAAGAATTAAACGTGATATTAGAAAAAAATCACTTAATAAAAGCAGTAAAGAAGTAATGGAGGAACAAAGATACAAAATATAGGGAAAAAATGACAGGTGTAAACCCATCTATAACAGTAATAACATTAAATGTGAATGAATTAAACAATATAATCAAAGGTCAGAGACTGTCAGTCTGGATAAAAGAACAAGATGCAACTATATGTTGACTACAGGAGATATATTTAGGTTCAAAGATACATATAGGCAGAACACAAGAGTGGGAAAAGATATATCATGAAAACAACAACCATAAGAAAGCTGAAGTGGATATATTAATATAAGACAATATATATTAAAACCAAAAAAATTGTAAGAGGTAAAAAGAGACATTTTTAAATGATAAAAGGATCAACCCATTAGGCAGATATAACAATTATAAACATATATATACTTAATAAAAGAGCACCAAAATCCATGAAGCAAAACTGATAGAAATGAAGAGGTAATTAGACAATTCAACAACAATAGTTGAAGACATAGACAACCCACTTTCAATAATGGATAGAACAAATATAAGACAATATATATTAAAACCAAAAAAATTGTAAGAGGTAAAAAGAGACATTTTTAAATGATAAAAGGATCAACCCATTAGGCAGCTATAACAATTATAAACATATATATACTTAATAAAAGAGCACCAAAATCCATGAAGCAAAACTGATAGAAATGAAGAGGTAATTAGACAATTCAACAACAATAGTTGAAGACATAGACAACCCACTTTCAATAATGGATAGAACAACTAGAAAGGAGATCAACAAAGAATTAGAATACTTGAACAATACTAAAAACCAGCTAGCCCAAATAGAGCTCTATGGGATGGACCTTTGGGACCCAATATCAGTGGAATATGCTTTCTTATCAAGTACACATGGAATGTTTTTCAGGGTAGATCATATGCTAACCATAAAACAAGACTCAATAAATTAAAAATTATTGTAACCATACAAGCATATTTTCAGATCAGAATGGAATGAAAGGTATCAATAGCAAAGAAATTTGAAAGATTCATAAATATGTGAAAATTAAACAGCATACTCTTAACCAGTGGGTCAGAGAAGAAAACATAAGGTATATTATAAAATATTTTGGAGATGAATGAAAATGAAGATATAACATGCTAAAACTTATAGGATGCATGTAGATAAAGCAGTACTAGAGGGAAATTTGTAGCTGTAAATGCCTGTATTAAAAGATAAGAAAGATCTGAAATATATAATCTAATCTTTCACCTCAAGAAATTAGAAAAAGAAGAGCAAACTAAACCCAAAGCAAGAAGAATGAAGGAAATAAATATTAGAGCAGAAACTGATGAACTAGAGAACAGAAAAACAATAGAGAAAAGCAATGAAACCAAAACTTGTTTTTTTGAAAAGGTCAACAAAACTGACAGTTAGGTAAATTGTCCAGAAAATGAGAGCACCCAAGTTACTAAATCAGGAATGAAAGGGGACATTACTGCCAACCTCAAAAATAAGAGGATTTATAATTCCCCTATAGGAAATACTATAAACATTTGTATGCCAGTAAGTTAGATAACGCAGATGAAATGGACAAAATCCTAGAAAGACAAAAATTACCAAAACTGACTCAAGAAGAAATAGAAAATCTGAATAAATCTATAATAAGAGATTGAATTGGTAACTGGAAAGCTACCCACAACAAAAAGCCTACAGATGGCTTTACTAGTAGTAGATTGTACCAGACATTTAAAGAAGAAAATAATACCAGTTCTTCACAAATTCTTCCAAAATATAGAAGAGGAGGGGACATTTTCCAACTCATTTTAGGAGGCCATTATTACTCTGATACCAAGTAGAATTTATCCTAGGAATGCAAGGTTGGTTCAATGTATGAAAATCAATCAATGTAATTCACCATATTAATGGATCATCTCAGTCAATGTAGAAAAAGCATTTGACAGAATCCAATATCCTTTCATGATAAACACTCAACAAGCTAGGAATTGAAGGGAACTTCCCCAACCTGATAAAGGGCACCTAGGAAAAACCCGCAACTAACTTCATACTTAATGGTGAAAGACTAAAATCAGAAACAAGTCAAGGATGTCCACTCTTGCCACTTTTTTTTTTTTGTCACTTCTATTTAACATTGTACTGGAGGTTTTAGATAGGACAGTTCAGGAAGAAAGTGAAGTAAAAGGAATGCAGGTCATAAAGTAAAATTATCTCTATTATCAAATGGCATGATCTTGTGTACAGAGAATTTAAAGGATTTACGGAAAAGAAATTATGACTAATAAATGACTTCAGTAAGGTTCCAGGATATACAATCAGTATACAAAAATCAATTACATTTCTATACACTAGCAATGAACAATCTGAAAATAAAATTAAGGAAAATATTCCTTTCACAATAGTATCAAAAAGAATAAAATATAAAAAATTTAACAAAAGAAGGGAAAAACTTATACTTTGAAAATTACAAAACATTGTTGAAAGAAAGTAAAGATCTAAATAAATAAAAAGACATTCCATGTCCCATGTTCCATGTTGGGAGATTTAATTTTTTTAAGATGGTGTATTAGTTTGTTTGAGCTGCCATAACAAAATGCCACAGACTGGGTGGCTTAAACAAAAGAAATTTGTTTTCTCACAGTTTTAGAGACAGTAACCCCAAGGTTAAGGTGTCAGCAGCTTTGGTGTTCTCTAAGGACTCATTTCTTGAGTTATAAATGGCCACCTTCTAGCTGTATCATCACTTGGTCTTTCCCCTGTTTACACATATCTGTGGTGTCTCTCTGTCCAAATTTCCTCTTTATAAGGTCAGATTGGATTAGGGCCCACTCTAATGGCCTCATTTTGACTTAATGCCATCTCTAAATTACATTTTTTTTAAATATAGTCACAATCTGAGGTACTGGTGATTAGAGCTTCAACATACTAATTTTGAGGGGACACAATTCAGTCCATAACAGGTGGCAATAAGCTGTAAATTGATTTACAGATGTAACATAATCCTATCAGAATCCCAGCTGACTTTTTATAGAAATTAACAAGCTGATCCTAAAATTCATATGGAAATGCAATAGACCTAGAATAGCCAAACCACAATCCTGAAAAGAGAACAAAGTGGTAGGACTTAACACATCTCTATTTCAAAACTTACTACAAAGATACAATAATCAAGACAATGTGGTACAGGCATAAAATAGACATGTAGACCAATGGAATAGCATTGGAAATTCAGAAATAAGCCCTCACGGTTATGATCAATTGATCTTCAACAAGGATGCCAACAATTCAGTGGAGGAAATAAGTTTTTTCATCAAATGGTTTTGGGATTACTGGATATCCACATTCAAAATACTGAAGTTTGACCCACCCACCCCCTTATACCATATATAAAATTTAATCAAAACTCAAAGCAGGGCTGGGTATAGTGGCTCATGCCTTTAATCCTAGAACTTTGAGAGGCCAAGGCAAAAGGATCACTTGAGGCCAGGAGTTTGAGACCAGCCTGACCAACATAGCAACACCCTGTCTCTACAAAAAATTTAAAAATTAGCCCAGTGTGGTGATGTGTGCATGTAGTCCCAGCTACTCAGGAGGTTGAGGCAGGAGGATATCTTGAGCCCAGGGCTTTGAGGTTGTAGTGAGCTGTGATGACACCACTGCACTCTAGGCTGGGCAGCAGAGTGAGACTCTATCTCAACAGCGGAAACAACAACAACAAAAACAAAGTGAGCCTTAATGTAAGAGCTAAAACTATAAAAATCTTAGAAGACAACATAGGTATAAATCTTTGTGACCCTGGGATTCTTAAAGATGCCACCAAAAAGAGAATCACTAAAGAAAAAAATGGCACATTGGCTTATTCACAGTCAAAAATTACTGAGCATAACCCAAGAAGTGGGGAGAGTGTAGATTGGGGTGAGGGTAAAAACTTACCGATTGGGTACAATGAACACTATTCTGGTGATGGGCACACCAAAAGCCCTAATTTAAGCATTGTACAGGGTACCCATGGAACAAAAACATGTGTACCCCCTTAATATTTTGAAATAGATTAAGAAAAAAAAAAGCTAAGGTGCCCTGAAATCTTATGAATTGTATGTGAAAGAAACTTGATAGAGTTTTTCTTAACTTGTCAATAATCCTAAAAATTTATGTGGCATTATGTAACAAGTTGTGAAGCTGAAAACAAAAACTTTTCTAAACTATCAGTAGCAAGAAGTAATTCAATCAACAATATCAGAGGAAAGATTGGATTATCTTTCTAGTCTCTGTGTAGACCCTAAAATGATTTTACAAAATGGTTGTCATATGAAGCAAAGATCACAGGCCCAAGAAAATGTACAACTATATACTTGAGTCACCCAATTAATAAAATACTGTCATTTTTCTAGCTGTGCAATGTTTGTGGTATTTGTCAACCTTTTGAAACTTATAATTGACTATATCCTCTTCTCATTTGAAATAAAAATTAACTTTGTGTTTTAAAAAAACAAAAATTGGCTGGGTGCGGTGGCTCACGCCTGTAATCCTAGCACTCTGGGAGGCCGAGGCGGGTGGATCACTCAAGGTCAGGAGTTCGAGACCAGCCTGAACAAGAGCGAGACCCTGTCTCTACTAAAAAATAGAAAGAAATTATCTGGACA
>NW_012140524.1:2113487-2152158 GCF_000956105.1 Propithecus coquereli
TCATTACTACAGATTTGCCTTATCCTCCTGCTTGGAGAACTATTGAGGTAGCCTTAATGAAATGCTGTTAGGAGACAAACTGAACAGATTTGGTTTCAACCTGTCAGTCAAATTAATTAGAGTAACTGTCAGAGTGGCATACTTAGGTAAATATTTGAGTTCAGCTAAGGACATGTTAGAGTAGATTATCAGGAGAGGCAATCATCGTGGACCTTCACATTTTTGCTGAGTTTGTTAAAAATACAAGGCCCTGATTGCTTTTTACATTGGCATTTCTCGAGATGTTTGCAGCAAGCAACGTTAAGGGATGAAGTACTATCTCTCTCTGAACAAAGAACATAGAACAAAGAACATTTCAGCGTCCTATAAAAGCAGCAAATCCTCCAAGCCCAATGTTCCTCTCCTATAACAGAACCCACTGTGTGGTCAAGTGTCTTACAGTCAGTTCAGGCTGCTATAACAAAGTACCATAGACTCAATGGCTTATAAAAAACAGAAATTTATTTCTCACAGTTCTGGAGGCAGGAAGTCTAAGATTAGGGTGCTAACACAGGTTCTGGTGAGGGCCATCTTCTGGGTTGCAGGCTGACAACTTCTCATTGTGTCATGATATGGTGGAAATAAGACTAAGAAGCTCTCCAGGGTCTCTTTTATAAGGGCACTAATCCTATTCATGAGGGCTTCACTTTCATGGCCTAATCACTTCCCAGAGGCCTCACCTCCTAATTCCATCACATTGGGAGTTAGGATTTCAACATATAAATTTTGGGTAGGACACAATCAGTTAACAACAGAAAGTATTTATCTAGTCCTACTTACATTACCCCCATGGGAGTTGGAGGAAGGACATGGGGGAATCAAAACAAACATGAAGCTCTTGTCATGAATAATAAAGTCCCTTTTCTCTGATCCAGGAATCTCATGTCTTCTGCCAGCATCATGAAATGGTAATAGGCTAACTCAGGGGTGGGGAACATTTTCATGTTGGAAGGCTGCATTAATTTAGCTGTAATCAAATAAGACTGCATTCAAGAAACTTCAGTTAGATATACTTAAAAATGTACATTATTTTGTAAAAATCTAACTACTATGTACTTAATAATTTCAAATAATGAAAACTATTTGTTAATTTTAGAGTAAATAATCTTTTAATGACTTTGTTGTGCCTGCTTTTTGTTGGAAAGTATTTGAATATTTGGTTGCAACATGGAGACCCACATTTTCAGTTGATCCTCTAGATGGGTATCAGTCATTTGTTACCTTAAGGACATCTTGATTTGGGTTAGATAGGAGAATACAGATTCGCAGCAATAAGTGGTTGAAAAGCAAGAAAGCTTTTCTCGGGCATGTAGCCAAAGGCATGGGTATTCTACTGCATTTTCTCATATTTCAATTGGATCTTTCTTAGCATCAAACAATGACTTTAAAATGTCATCTACTGAGAGCTCAATCAATTCCATCTATAGTTCTTTAGGTGCCTTGGTGATATCAACTAGGTGAGACTGAAAAGCTAATTTGAGTGTGATGTCATGAGTCTCAAAGTCAGTGAACCTTTCACTGTAGTCTCCAATTAATAGGTCTATAACAGATACATATTCTTCAAATTATCTGCATATGTTATCCTGCTCATTAATAACCTTTGCTAACTGAGGAAAGTGTTCATCTGAAATTTCCTTTTGAAGAAGTATTTTGAGGCCGGGCACGGTGGCTCATGCCTGTAATCCTAGCACTCGGGAGGCCGAGGCGGGTGGATTGTTTGAGCTCAGGAGTTCGAGACCAGCCTGAGCAAGAGCGAGACCCCGTCTCTACTAAAAATAGAAAGAAATTAATTGGACAACTAAAAATATATAGAAAAAATTAGCCGGGCATGGTGGCGCATGCCTGTAGTCCCAGCTACTCGGAAGGCTGAGACAGAAGGATCACTTGAGCCCAGGAGTTTGAGGTTGCTGTGAGCTAGGATAACGCCATTGCACTCACTCTAGCCAGGGCAACACAGTGAGACTCTGTCTCAAAAAAAAAGTAAATAAGTAAGAAGTGTTTTGAAAAAAGACAGCTTTTTTTGAAATGCTTGGATATTTTGCTACATATCATATATAGACTTAGTTTTACCTTGCAAAGAAATATTCAAGTTGTTTTGATTTGACATGATATCATATAGAAATGCTGCATTCCTATAGAAATCTTCTTTCAGTAATTCACACTGCTGATTCTGTCCTTCATAAAATTTATTCTCACAGAGATAAAATTTTGGCTAATAGCTGTCCCTGCGAAAGCCAATGCACTTTAGAATGATACAGCAAATCCACACTGAATACCTCATCACTCAACTTTAGCATGTTACAAAACTGATGATGCCATGTTGCATTTGCAGGAATATAGTTAACTATATTTATAACTTGTTGTGAAGTGTCACTGAAAATAGTAGCTTCAGCGCAGAAATTTTGCTGATGCAAGATACAATGAAAAGTAGTGAGAGCATCTGGATCTGTTAATACCTTTTTTTTTTAATCTGTACAGTAAATCCTTCATGTTTTCCTGTTGTGGACCATGCAGCGTCTATACATACACTCACTAAATTTACCAAATTCAGTCTAAACTCATAACATTTACCTTGAAAGTTGTTGAAGATACCTTATTCCCCATATTCAGTTTGCAGGAGTGCCTAAAGCAAGTAACTCTTCATAGCAAAGAAAATCTTCTGTTATGACTGGAATGAAGTATAAAACCTGCGCCGAGTCAATAGTATCAGCTGATTCATCCAAAGTGATTGAGTAATATATATTTTCCTTTTGAAGTATTGCATGAAGTTGTTCTGTTAAGTTGAAGGCTAATTCATGCTGCCAATCAGTTATGGTTCCTTGAAAGAGGCAGTTGTTTGTACTTTGAAATGTTATCTGGGTCTAAGCATCCTACCACTTTGACAATGCATTCTTTCACAATTTCTAAATCACTGAATGGCTTCCCTTTTTTCCCGAGTATATGCTACTTTATAAGCTGCTTCAGTGGCATTATTTCCAGGTGGTTATTGCTGCTTGAAAGAATTGTCTTTGCTTTTGCTTTTCATCTTTTAATTTCTGCAATACAACCTTTTGTGCCTCTCCCTCTAAAATATTTGTGGTCCTTATGAGTGTTATAACGCTGATGAGCATTGAATTTCTTTAATGTTGATATCGCAGTATCACAAAGCAAGCAAATCATCTTATCTTTAGCAGAAACAAGGTAATATTGTAATTCCCAATCCTCATTTAAAAATCTATTTTCTTCCTTTAGTGTTCTCTTGATTTTCTTTGACATGGTGGGCTGTAAAGCAGAAAGAATTAAAAAATACCGTTGAGCTGTGCAACTATTCCCAAATTCCACTTCAAACAGAAACACAGTATGCCATTGTCAAAAGCTGATAACAGACTGGCATACTCAACCCCCATAAATTCTCGCAAACCAGCCTCGTCCGGTAGTAGCGCCAGTCAGGCGGGCGAAGTTAGAACTAAATCGTGAGTGTAGCATCCATCAATTTAGCCCTTACGGCTTACTAGTTCTAATTGTGCCAGTCAATCTGGGAGGATTATTCCTTTGAAACTTATTTTATTCTTTGGTATTTTAAATATGTTCATTTTAAAAATAAAATAAAAATATAAAAGATGAACAAAAATGTATTTATAAAACTAAAAAGATTTGTTCTATAAAATTTGGATTCAGTCAAAAGGCTGCACTTAAGGACCTAAAAGTCCACATGTAGCCTTATGGCTGTAGGTTCCCCACCCCTGGGCCAACTTGTGTCTTGTAAGTAGGGTAAAATCTCATACCCTGTATAACTTTTGACATACACAAAAATCAATTCCTGATAGTTTTTAAGTCAAAGAGTAAAACAACAACTTTGGAGAATTTTTCTAAAAGAAAACATAGGAGAATATCTTCATGAACTTAGCACAGGGAAAGAGTTCATAAACAGGACAAAAAATCACTTGCTGTAGAGGAAAACACTGATCAATTGGGCTATATTAAAATGTACTTCTCTTCAGCAAAAGACATCATTAAGAGCGTGAAGAGGCAGTCCACAGAATGGGGGAATATATTTACAACATAAATAAGCAACAGAAGGTTCATATCTGGAATATCACATGAATTTTTACATATCAGTCAGAAAAACAATCAACCTAAAATAAAAGTGGGCAAGACACTTGAGTAAACACCCCACAAAAGAGGATCTCCAACTGGATGATAAAAAAGTCAAAATGTGCTCAAATTAATTAATCAGGGATTATCATTTAAAGCCACATTGTGTTACACTGTATACTCACTAAAATGGCTAAAATTAAAAAGACTAACAATGCCAAGTTTTGGCAAGGATATGAACCACAGGAATGCTCATTCACTGATGGTAGGATTGTGAATGAGTACAACCACTTTGGAAAACTGTTTGACATGAAGCTAAACACATGCTTACACTATGAGCCAGCAGCTCCACTCCTAGATATATATACTCAACTGAAACATAGGCACATGTGTACCAAAAGACATGTCCAAGAATATTCATATTAATATTCATAACAGTAAATAATTGCAAACAACCCAACTGTATATCAATAGTAGAATAGATAAATAAATTGTGCAAACAATAGAATATTATACAGCAGTGAAAATGGACATGAACAAACTGAAAATGGAAATGAACAAACTGCAGCTACCTGAAACAATGCAGATGAATCTCACAAACATAATGTTGAACAAAAGAACCAAAGAACGATAGTGGAGCAATATTAAAACCAGACTGAATAAAATCTAAAGTGAAAACATTAATATGAATAAAGAGGGATATTACTTAATGATAGCAGGAATATTCCACAGGAAGATATGATCATAAATTTGCAACTAACACCATAGTCTTATAAAAAGGAAATTTGTCATGATTACAAGAACAATTGACAAATTCAATCATGGTAGGAAATTTGATACTCTACTCTTATATTTTGTAAATACAGAAAACAATACTATAGTTATGGATATATACATTAGTATTAAAAGTGTAATAAAATCATGGACAGGAACTATTTTTAAAACTTTATGGTAATAGTTGCCTATGCAAAGGCAGATAAAGAGAGTAAGCCTAAGTGGGTGTACAAAGGAAGCTTTAATTTCATCTGAAATGTTTTATGTCTTAAGAAAGATATCTGACACAAAAGAGAAACATAAAATTCCAGGTTTAGGGTATATACATTTATATCATCCTATTTTATTTTTGAAATTTTTCATTAAGAAACAAGAACTAGAGAAAACTATTAGAAAGAAAAATTTGACTTTAAAACTCAAGTATCTTTTTCTTGAAAGAAGATTAAATAAATACAAGTATCATAAACTAAGAATTCTACATATTTAGTAGAGAAATAAGAATATAGAAGAATTAAATAATATTATCAATAAATATATATACACAAAATATATTTATGTGCAAACACATATACACACATGGAGAGAGATATTTATAAACACACATATAGGCTGGGCATGGTGGCTCACACCTAATCCTAGCACTCTGGGAGGTTAAGGTGGGAGGATTGCTTGAGCTCAGGAGTTCAAGATCAGCCTGAGCAAGAGTGAGACCCCATCTCTACTAAAAATAGAAAAATTAGCCGGGCATCATGGTGTGCACCTGTAGTCCCAGGTACTCAGGAGGCTGAGGCAGGAGGATCACTTGACCCCAGGAGTTTGAGGTTGCTGTGAGCTAGGCTGATACCATGGTGCTCTACTCAGGGCAACGGAGTGAGACTCTGTCTCAAAAAATAAAAAAATATACACACACATATATATAGACATAGAACATTTCTCAAATAGAGAATATACCTTCCATGAAAATATAGGGCATATACATAATCAGTCATGTACTTGGCCACAACAAACAGTTCTTACAAATTTAAGTCAAAAAATAACAAAATGGTCAAAGGATATGTATAAACAATTTATAGAAAAGCATATCCAGATAGCTAGCAAGTTTGAAAAATTGTTAAATTTACTAGTATTTAGAGAAATACAAATTAAAGAATAATGAGACACCATTTTCAGACTTTTCAACATCTAAGAGCAGGTGGATCTTAAAAACAGTGCTGAGTGAAAAGCTGAACAGATCTATGACAAATACCATATACATAAATTAGAAATGAATGCATACAACAAACATCTTAAAAGGAAACATACAACAAAAGGATATGCATTAAATATTAGGATGGTTTCCTGGAATAGTGGGGAATGGGAGTGGGAAATGGAGATAACAAATAAATATTATAAAATGAGCTGTAATACCTATTGCTGGAAGGATGTGGAGGAAAAGAACCTTCCAGTGCTATTGATAGAAATATGAGGTGTTGCAAACTTTCTGGAAAATAATTTGACAGCATATGTTAACATATTCTAGAAGTAGTGGTAATGCTCATCAATAGGAAAATGACTAAATAAATCATTCATAGTGTGATATATTATGTAGCCATTGAAAGAGAATTAGAACTATATTTTATGCCTTTAAGAGATTTTATAAGATATTATTGAATTGAAAGAAGGTGTAGACAAGTGAGTATACTGTGATGCAATGTTAGGAGACAATGAACCCCCAAAACCTTTAAATATGTGTGTGCGTGTGTGTGTGTCTACAAGCACAGAGAAAAATAATTAAGAATATATATTAGGTTAGCATTGGGAAGTAAACTAATGCAGGGAGAAGGAGAGGAAAGGGAAAGGCATGGACGAGAGGAAAAGAAAATAAAAATTGCACTAAAAAAATGATCACAAGTATTTGATCACATTCATTCATAAATGTAAAATTTTGTATATGTGAAGGTATTTGTAGACAGAAATGAAATAAGATTTTTTAAAATTTATTTATTTGCCTAAAGAAAATGAGTTTCTCAGATGGTTGGAATTTCAGGGTACAGATGAGAGATATTGGTGATTTGAGTCTTGCTTGTTGCCTGCTCTGATAACTCCACTTTAATGAATATATAATCCTGGTACTGAGTTTGATTGTACTATGTACTATGTACTATTGTACTATGATTTGTACTATTCGTGGAATCTTTGTGGTTATAGTTGTTTCTCTAGTGATTTCCTTACTCACATAATTTTTAAGAATTTCATTATAGTGAAAACAAGTTTGTCGGATTAACAGATAAAACTTTTCAGTGAGTGGGTCCCAGTTTTTTGTTCATTTGACTCAAATCTTTTAAAAGAGATGAGATCTTGCTCTGTTGCCTAGGCTGGAATGCAGTAGAGTGATCATAACACATTGCAGCCTTTAACTCCTGAGCTCAAACAATTCTCCCACTTCAGCCTCCCAAGTATCTGGGACTACAAGTGCATGCCACCATGCCTGGCTAATTTTTAAATATTTCTGTAGAGACTATGTTGCTGAGGCTGGTCTCCAACTCTTGGCCTCAAGTGATCCTCTCACCTCGGCCTCCCAAAGTGCTAGGATTACAGGTGTGAGCCACTGTGACCAGCCTACAATGCATTTTGATAAATGAGGTATGCTGAGCAAAAATGTAGAGAAAGAGCATCTTGTCCATAACTGAGCACAGACTAGGCTTTTGAGTCTTACCGAGCTGAAGTTGTAAATACCGCATTGATATTAAATGTACATTTTTTAATGAAAGGGCTAAGTGCTAAGAAACAGCATTAAGTCAAGTGTTAGAAATCAGTACAAGAACAGTGTAACTGACTATATTGTATTTGTATTTCAGGTGCCTTTGGTGCTTCATGAAGAATATTTCCAGATACATCACAGACATTAAACCTCTGCCTCCCAACATAAAAGATAGACTGATTAAAATAATGAGTATGCAGGGGCGAATAACAGATTCAAATATAAGCGAGGTAAGAGTATGTATAACTATAAAGCAAGCATACTATATTTTACTGTTTAGATATGGTTTCAGTTTTTGAAGTAATGGTATACAGTAGGATTGGTAATCATTTTAAAATATAAAGCGTCAGGATTTTTTTTCCTCCAGATAACCAAATTGTAATTCAAGGAGCACAGATTCCAGAAGCATGTGAAATTGTGTCCTGACTAGCTAATTTGGGGTAGAGTTTTTTAAAGAAATACGAAGAAATTGGTACTTATTAGTTCATTCGTAACCTACTATTTTGATTGGTCGTAAAGTATTATCAAAACAATTCATTGGTTAGAGTAAGGGTTTCTAGGCAAAAGTCCTTGATTCAAGGGTTTGGAAAAAGTTTTTTCATCAGCATAAAGTCTTTTCATAAGTGGCAGCAATTTTGTCTGCAGCATCGGCAAGTATATTTTGGGGTCAGGCAATCGCAAAATGGCATTCGGGAACAAAATGGCATTGCTCTGGTCAGCTCAGTTAGCCTTCCGTCCAGACTTGTCTTCATGGTACCAGCACTGTTGATCTCTGTGTTTGCAAAAAGTTTAAAGCTTTTTGGTCAAGACTCACAGTAAGAAATATGTGTTACATCATGACTCTAGTACACAAACCATGCTTATGTGTAACAATACTGTGTGCAGTACACTTTGATATTTTCTATTTTATTTTATTCTATTTCATCTTATTTCATTTAAAAAAATATTGATCACAGCCTACTAAATTAACAACCAGCAGTTAAAAATCACTCTTCTAAACTATGGTAATCCCATTCTTCTGGATACCTCATTCCTTCCTGCTAATTTATATTTACTTCCCTTCCCTACAACTAAGCTAACCTTCTTCAGGACACCTGTGCCTTTCGTTGGCTTTTCTATAAGGCAGGAAGTATAGCAAGGGCCTCCAACCTGAATTAAAATTCCACCTTTGCCACTCTTTCTGACATGGCGCCTCGGTTCTCCGAACTGTCAAACGGGAGGTCAAAGCAACTGCTCGCAGGGATATTTTTGAGGACTCCTTAAGAGTGGCTGATGTGGGCCGGGCGCGGGGGCTCATGCCTGTAATCCTAGCTTGCTGGGAGGCCGAGGCGTGAGGATCGCTGCAGCTCAGCGGTTCGACACCAGCCTGAGCACAGTGAGATCCCGTCTCTATCACTAGAAAAAAAAAAATAAGTAAAGACAAAAAAAAATACACAAAACCAACAAAACACAGCTGGGCGCTCTGGCAAGCGCCTGTAGTCCCAGCCACCAGGGAGGCTGAGACCAAAGGATCGCTCACAGCCCAGGACCTGGAGCTTGCGGTGACCCTACCTCTCTGCACTCTACCCAGCACACCGAGTGACACTCTGTCTCCACAAAAAAAAACACGGAAACTGATGGAGTGCCTGCTTAAACCCCCACCCCCCTCATTTTCAAACACACACACACAAACAGAGTGGCTAATGTGTTGCTTGGAAAACCATGTGATCTTAAAACCGAGGGCATAGGTGGACCAGTAGTAGGAACCCGGTCCTCAACTCAAGAACCGGTGGGAAATGTGCTAATGGAAGGGAGGTGGCCTAATGTTGAGAGCCTGTTTTTAGAAACACTGGCAGGTTTATTATTCTCTTTCTCGATTGAAAGAGAGGGTTCATGCTTTTTACATTTACTAAATAATTTATTAACTTTATAAAAGTCATGTTGTGTGAAAACTATCCTTTTGCACTAATCTTTCAGTGTGTCAAAACATAATTCTAAAAATGTTAAAAACATAATTCTTACACAAATAGAAAACATGTGCCAAAGTTTTAAATAACTCATTAATAAAAGAACCAGCAGGAATGAAAAACTAGTTCAAAAGAGTATTCAGGAAACTAATACCTATTTTTCTAAACATGTACACACATAAACACACCCACAAAGAAACAAAGTTGGAATAAGTTTAATAAATTAGGTACAAAATTGGATAATATTTTACAGGACAGTAAAACTAACCACTAAGGCTGTTTTTTTCTACTGAACAGAAATCTTTGCATCTCTATAAAAAAGAAACATTTGCATTTTATCAGTTTCTACAAGTTAACATCTCACTTTACAGAATTTTAAGGTAATTAGAATCTTTGCTTCAATTAATAGTAAATAGATCAAACAATGTTACATTTTCCTAGAAAATTGATCACTAGGTGGTGTTAGGTGTTAGGGGTTGAATTGTGTCCTCCTTCTAAAAATACGTTGAAGTCCTAACCTCTAGTACCTCAGAATGTGACCTTATTTTGAAATAGGTTCTTTGCAAATGTAATTAGTTGTGGTGAGGTCATACTAGAATAGAGCCCCTAATCCAATATGCCTGGTGTTCTTATAAGAAGAGAGCCATGAGAAGACACAGAGATACTGGGAGAACACCATATGAAGACGGAGGCAAGATTGGAGTGATACATCTGCAAGTTAAGAAACGCCAAGGATTGCCAGTCGTTAACAGAAGCTAAGAGGGCGGCATGGAACATATTCTCCCTCAGAGTCATCAGAAGGAAATTACCTGTCAGCACCTTGATTTCGGACTTCCAGCCTCCACATCTATGAGAGAATAAATTTCTGTTGTTTTAAGCCACCCAGTTAGTGGTACTTTGCTTCTATGGCAGCCCTAGAAAACCAATACAGGTGGGCTTCTTAGACAGCTCTCTAGCTTGTTATTAAAGGTGGTATAGGGCGGGACGCAGTGGCTCATGCCTGTAATCGAACTCTGGGAAGCTGGGGTGGGAGGATTGCTTGAGGTCAGGAGTTCAAGACCAACCTGAGCAAGAGTGAGACCCCATGTCTACCAAAAATAGAAAAAATTAGGCATGCGTAATGGCACACGCCTGTGGTCCCAGCTACTCGGGAGGCTGAGGCAGTAGGATCGCTTGAGCCCAGGAGTTTGAGGTTGCAGTGAGCTAGGCTGATGCCACTGCACTCTAGCTTGGGCAACAGAGTGAGACTCTTGTCTAAAAGCAAAACAACCCTGATGTATCTTCAATGCTTTATTTTCTTTATATTAGCTTGCATTTGAACATAGACATTTTAGTGGTGTAGTCTGCTTGGCTTTATGGAGGCTAGATGATATCTCTGGGTTTTATTGTTGATAATTTTGTTGATGTGTGTAATGTTATGTGTGACTCATAGATGAAACATTATGACACTACAGAAAACTGGTGGTTTTCTTCTCTCCCCGACCATCTCCATTTCTTTCTATCCCGTTAGCTTATATTTCAGTGACTTACGTTTTTATTGATGGCAATCCTTAACATTTATTTACACTTAATTTTACCTGAATAAAAAGATGTAAAGGGGTAAATGAGATAGAGAACAAAACATGATTTTTCTTGGTGCTCTACCACTAATTCCCATCCCTGCAAGAGTCCTGCTTGTGAAATTACTCAGAAGGCAGATACAACATCTGTTAAAAAGCTATACACATCATTGGATGGTCTCTTTTTGAAGTATTTCCTATATCTTTTTATAGTTTCTGGATGAAGGTGGCCTTTTAAAATATGATACCATTACCAAAAAATTGAAAGAAATTAATTGGACAGCTAAAAATATATGTAGAAAAAATTAGCCGGGCATGGTGGCGCATGCCTGTGGTCCCAGCTACCCCGGAGGCTGAGACTTTAGGATTGCTTGAGCCCAGGAGTTTGAGGTTGCTGTGAGCTAGGCTGACGCCACAGCACTCGCCCCAGGCAAGAGAGTGAGACTCTGTCTCAAAAAACAAACAAAAAAAATATGATACCAAAGTTAGAAACCAAGAAAAAATTAATGGATAGATTTGATTACATAACAATATAAACTTCTTTATGGCAAGAAGGAAAAAAAGAAACAAAGTCAAATAACAGACTTGGAAAATATTTGCAATATATAATCGAGGGTTTTTAAAACAATCTTGACAATATAAAGAATCCTTACAAACCAATAAGAAAAAACAAAACGACAAAATAAAAAAGAAGAATCAGGAAATACTCAAAGGAAAAAATACAAAATTACCATCAACATATAAAAGGATATTTAACCTCAGTAGTAATAAAAATGATGGGCTGCCTTTCAGTTTGGCAGAGACTTAAAAAAAATAATACCCAGTGATGGCAATAGTGTGGAGAAACTGTCACTTTTATCCCATTAGTGAGAGTGTTAATTGATAAAAAGACCTTTTAGGTGGACAGTTTGGCATTAATCTATCAAAATTACTTCTGTTAGAAATCTCAGGAAAAGAATAGTCAGAAAAGCACACAGGTATGTTCATCATAATATCATTTATAATAATAAAAATAGTTATGTATCACAAAAATCAACTCACGGTGGATAACAGACTTAAACCTAAGGCATGAAACATAAGAATTCTAGAAGAAAATGTTGGAAATACTCTTCTAGACATTGGCCTAGGCAAAGAATTTATGAAGAAGACCCCAAAGGCAATCACAGCAACAACAAAAATAAATAAATGGGTCCTGATCAAATTAAAAAGCTTCTGCACAGCCAAAGAAACTATCATGAGAGCAAACAGACAATCTACAGAATGGGAGAAAATTTTCATGTTACACATCCAACAAAGGGCTGATAACTAGAATCTATTTAGAATGCAGGAAAATCAGCAAGAAAAAAATCAAACAACCTTATCAAAAAGTGGGCAAAGGACATGAATAGAAGCTTTTCAAAAGAAGACAGAATAATGGCCAACAAACATATGAAAAAATGCTCAACATCTCTAATCATGAGGGAAATGCAAATCAAAATCACAATGAGATATCACTTATCCCCAGTGAGAATGGCCTTTATCAAATAGTCCCAAAACAATAAATGTTGGCGTGGATGCGGAGAAACAGGAACACTCATACACTGCTGGTGGCACTGCAAACTAGTACAACCTCTGTGGAAAGCAATATGGAGACACCTCAAAGAGATACAAGTAGAACTACCATTTGATCCAGCAATGCCATTACTGGGCATCTTCCCAAAAGAACAAAAGACATTCTATAAAAAAGACATCTTCACTAGAATGTTTATAGCAGCACAATTCACAACTGTAAAGATGTGGAAACAACCAAAGTGCCCATCAATATGTGAATGGATTAATAAAATGTGGTATATGTATGTCATGGAGTACTATTCAGCCACAAAAAACAATGGTGATATAGCACCTCTCATATTATCCTGGATAGAGCTGGAACCATTCTACTAAGTGAAGTATCCCAAGAATGGAAAAATAAGCCCCACATGTACTCACCATCAAATTGGTTTTAACTGATCAACACCTATGTGCACATATAGGAATAACATTCATTGCATGTCGGGCAGATGGGAGGCGGGAGGAGGGGATGGGTATATACACACATAATGAGTGCAATGCGCACCGTCTAGGGAATGGACATTCTTGAGGCTCCGACTCGGGTGGAGCAAGGGCAATATATATAACCTAAACATTTGTACCCACATAATATGCTGAAATAAAGAAGAAAAAAATGGTAACATACAAGTTGAAAGCCAAAAAAATTAGTTATGTATAGCATATATTAGAAATGAGGCACCTTTATTTCTCACAATATATTATCCCTGTTTCAATAATGAGGCTAGTGCAGCACAGAGAGAAAGCAGAGCTTGGTCACAATCCTAGGGTTCAAACTCAGGCAGTCAGCCTCCAGAGCACATGTTCTTAATCATGACACTATATTGCCTTCCAAAGCAACCTAAATGTTCAGTGTTTGCCAGTGTAGGATGCATTTACTAAAGTATGGTACTTGCATAAAATGGAATAGGATGCAACCACAATCAATCAATTTTATAAAAAGTACTCATCTTATATATGATCTGATCCCATTTTTCTTCAACGGATCATTTTAAAAACTCAAAAAACATCAAAACTAATGTAACTTTATCTGTGGGTATTGGTATTATGGGTAATTTTAGTTATAGTAGTTAAAAGCATAGGCTTTGGAATTAGAAGGACAGGGGTTCCAATCCCAGCTCTGTTCCTTTTGGCTGTGTTCTTTATGTTGGCTACTTAAGTTCTTGGGGCCTCAATTCCATTATTTATAAAATGGCAATGACCAATCCTTCAGGGTGTGTGTGTGTGTGTGTGTGTGTGTGTGTGTCTGTGTGTGTGAAAGAGGAACAGAGAGACTGAGAAAGAGAGAGAATATGAAATAACATAATGACACTTAGTACCCTTCCTCATAAGCATCTAATAAATAGAAATAGTTATTCTTATCATTTATTATAATTTTTCTATATTGTCTGAATGTTTTACAATAATAATACATTATTTTTATATTCAGAAAGATAAAGTCATTTCTATTTTGGAAAAAAAATAACATAAAAGTAAAGAAAAATACCCCCAGGAAAGAGCTCAGATTGCTTAGAAATTTATCTGTTAATTGTTGGCCTCAAGAAAATGCTTAATAATACTAGGTTTGTACTAGCTCTCCAAAATAATGATGTAGAAGGTAAATGTTCTAGATAAGCAATACAACCTGTAAGCATTTGGTATATAAGTGATTAAAGACTTATAATCATACCTGCTGAGCAAAGAGGCACATAGGTAGAGTCTCTGGTGACAGTCAGGAACTACCAGAAGATAATTACCACTACCTTGGTTATGCTTCTCAGGTTAGGGGTCCTTACTCTGTTCCAGCCATCTCAACAGTGCTTTGTGTCCCAGTAAGGACTTTCAGGGCACTGAAAGGTGCACCTCCAGCTGGAAGTACACTTGGTTTTCTCCTGCTTTATGTATCTGTCTCCACATGGATATGTTTCCATATTCTTTGCTGTATTTTGCATCAGCCACTTGTCTGTTTTGACCACCAAAACACTGAATATGGGATACATGTTTATATTTATATAAAAAGTTACTTTTTCAACATTGTGTCTATGTTACAGATTTTACATCCGGAAGTCCAAACTCTAGATCTGCGGAGCTGTGATATTTCAGATACTGCTCTCCTGCACCTGTGTAACTGCAGAAAACTGAAGAAACTAAATTTAAATTCCTCAAAAGGAAACAGAGTTTCCATAACTTCAGAAGGTATGTTTATTAACACTGAATAAATTGGCAAATTGCTATTCACCATCTGGTATAGCTGTGGAACAAGGAAGGGGAAAAATATGTCAAAAGAGAGTATAATGATATCTAAGAAATAGGAATTTCTATATTTGTTAGGTCCAGAGCCGAGAGAGAGACACACGAAGCCTCATGTATAGCAGAATGCTGTTTGTTTTGAGCATCTGGGTGCAGATGGGTGGAGGCCAAAGAGCAACCAAGAGAAAAAAGGGGAGAGAGCCTTGGGTTTTATAGAGGGGTTTCTCAGGGGGAGTAAGTAAGTGGGCCAGAACAGCCATTTGTAATTAATTCTTTTTCTAACAACCAGCTCCTAGGACCCCTGCCCCAGTCACATCCATCCTTCAGCTCTGTTGTCATCCTTATCAGGAGAACAAGGGAGGAATAATCTTGGTCTCTATCAGGGAGGGAGAGGGAAGGAATGCTGGCTGCAGCTGTCTGTTAAATTTACAAAATACGGGGACCCTCCAGACTCCTGTGGCTATTGTTTAATAAGCCTAAGTTTTGTGTTAACCACATTCTGTCCTGTACATACTTTCAGGTTCCCACCTGGAACAAACCTAACAATATTTATCAGTAAAAATATTCAAAAAATAAAAATAATCCAAATTGGAATTCTTGCTTATAACCAGTACTGCAAGAAATACATTGAGTAAGTCACTACCTTGTATTTTAAACATATGTAAATAAACATGGATGCATACATCTATATTTTATTTTATTTTGTTTTATTTTATTTATTTATTTTTTTTTTTTGAGACAGAGTCTCACTGTGTTGCCTGGGCTAGAATGCCGTGGCATCATCCTAGCTCACAGCAACCTCAAACTCCTGGGCTCAAGCGATCCTCCTGCCTCAGCCTCCCGAGTAGCTGGGACTACAGGCATGCGCCACCATGCCTGGCTAATTTTTTTCTATATATTTTTAGTTGTCCAATTAATTTCTTTCTAATTTTAGTAGAGACGGGGTCTCGCTCTTGCTCAGGCTGATCTCGAACTCCTGAGCTCAAACAATCCGCCCGCCTCGGCCTCCCAAAGAGCTAGGATTACAGGTGTGAGCCACCGCGCCCGGCCTACGTCTATATTTTAAATATTGTCCCTGGTATAGTGGAATAAGAAATGACCAGTTTGTATTTTGTTAAGGGCTTTTTGATGCCATATTATTAATACAACAGAATTAATCATCAGATTAAATTTGCAAGCGCTTTCCTATCAGTCTGTTCAATGCATAGTTTTTTATAGTCAGACAAATTGCATTTTTCATTGTTAGTATTACATGAATTAGTAGATTTTTTTTTTCTTTTTAGACCATTTCTTTCCAATATAGGATTTGTACTTTTTTTTCAGTATAAGAAAGAGGGACTTACTTGGCTAAATAGGTTTCTGGAAAATTTTGTGGGTAGTTGGGTATATTTTGCACTCATTTTGATTAGCAAATTAGGATATTCATAATATTGCAAACAAGCGTAAGGTTTTAAATGTTTACATAAATAATAACTCACTAGAAGGAACTTCTCCCCAAAACAAAGCATTCTTCTATACTCACACAACACTTCTGACAGCGAGTGTGTCGGTTTTTCCCACACCAATTCTCCAACTCTCGGAATGCCAGCTGGGTGTCCTACAATTGAATTCAATTTTGACGCTATCTACCTGGAGTGAGCATCAGATACCACAAGTTAAGGACTCAGTCCCACAAGACTGCCCCCACTTCAGATGCCAATCACAAGTCTGGGCCTCTGGTACTTATGGCTGACCAGCTATAAATCAGGGATTCCCACGACCTCCTCCATGGGTTCAGTAACTTAGCAGAATGACTCACAGAACTCAAGGAAACACTTAGGTTTACCAGTTTATTATGAAAAATTATAAAGGATACACATGAACAGTCAGATGAAGAATTCATAGGGTAAGGTCTAGAAGGGTCCCCAGGGGCAGGAGCTTCTGTTCCCATGGTGTTAGGAGTACACCATGTGAGGAAAGCTCATCAAGTCTTTTTCAAGAGCTTTTATAAGGCTTATTCCCCATACCCCCTTCCCAGAGGTCAGTGGGTGGGGCTGAAAGTTCTAACCCTCTAATCATTTGGTATTTCTGGAGAGGACCCCACGCTGAAGCTAAGGGCCCTACCCCATCACCTCATTAGCATGAACTCCAGTGTGATCAAAAGGGACCGTTATGAATAGCAGAAGATACTCCTGTCATTCAAGAAATTCCGGCCGGGCGCGGTGGCTCACGCCTGTAATCCTAGCTCTCTGGGAGGCCGAGGCGGGCGGATTGTTTGAGCTCAGGAGTTCGAGACCAGCCTGAGCAAGAGCGAGACCCCGGTCTCTACCAAAAATAGAAAGAAATTAATTGGACAGCTAAAAATATATAGAAAAAAAAAAAAATTAGCCGGGCATGGTGGCGCATGCCTGTAGTCCCAGCTACTCCGGAGGCTGAGGCAGAAGGATTGCTTGAGCCCAGGAGTCTGAGGTTGCTGTGAGCTAGGCTGAGGCCACAGCACTCACTCTAGCCAGGGCAACGGAGTGAGACTCTGTCTCAAAAATAAATAAATATTTTTTCTTAAGATATGGAAAATCATAAAAATGACCTACCATGAATTTACCGTCTTTCCTTTTGTGTTTTGTCCATGAAGTTGTCTTTCAAGAGTGCTACAATGTTTGTCCATGACTGAAGGGCCCAGGATCCCCAAAGTACTCTTCTATTTTGGGGGCAGTGTTATGCACCCATCTCCAATGTGCATTTATATCAGTTCAATTGCATTTAAGGACTTCTCTTTTCTTGACCCTCAGGAAAATATAAGATTGGTCCAGGCTAACAGAGAAGGAGCATGGTGGTAGAAAAGAAATCCATGTTTGAGCACAAAGTAGGGCAAGAGAAAATGCATAGGTATAGCTATGGATTTCTAACAATAAGCATGAAGACCATTACTTAAAACATTTGGGCAATTTAACTCTTGATTTCCCTCCAAAGTGCTCAAGAAAGTTAACTTTACTACTTTAAAATTTTTATTTAACCAAAAGGAGAATCATCTACTATTTAAGTAATTTAGTTCTGATTCTTGGCTATTTCCTAAAACCAAATCTACTTGTGCACAATAAAGGCTCTCCATTAATTGCAAATACTACAGGCTATGTAGGGAATTCCAAAAGAGTTTTGAATAATGACAGCATCACTGGAAAATAAATATATTCTCATAGATGGACTACTTTGAAAAAGGATAACATACAATTGGTGATTGCTAAAATGAAAATCAGTTACATTTCTCATATATATGTACATACATAGCTCATCGACATATAATTATGTTTTCCTCCAGGAGTAAAAGCTGTGGCTTCATCTTGTTCATACCTACATGAAGCATTGTTGAAAAGATGCTGCAATCTCACTGATGAAGGAGTCCTTGCTCTTGCACTCAATTGCCGGCTGCTAAAGATCATTGATTTAGGTGGCTGCTTAAGTATCACTGATGTGTCCTTACATGCATTAGGAAAAAACTGCCCGTTTTTGCAGTGTGTGGACTTTTCAGCTACTCAGGTAAATGAAATATAGGCTTGAAACATATGGACAATGTGTTTGCCCCGTGTATCTCCATGACCAAGTAAAAGAACATAATTCATTCTTTTCGTTTTGTTGAAATTTTTGACCACCTCATGCTTTTGGTGGTTAAATAATTACAATATGATTTTGCATATTCCCCTCAATTATTTTAAGTAACAGGGGTGGAAGGTGTGTATGGCTAAAACACCTTGTTGTTGAATGGGAGGCAATTAAACTATATCTAAATGATTACTTCTAGAAAATTCTATTTCCAGCATCTCCATTTATGGGCTGTTTCTTTTTCCCTTTGCTTAGGTATCTGACAATGGTGTGGTTGCGCTTGTTAGTGGACCTTGTGCCAAGATATTAGAGGTAATTTAAAAATAGCTCTGAAGATAATGGTAACTAAATTTTTATATTATTCTTAGAAATTATTTTTTAAACCTAGTAGACAACGAGTGACTTATCAATTAGATATTTCTGGACTTTTTTTCTTGTTTTTTTTGGGGGGCCTCCACCTCTTTATCCCAGAATAAAGAAAAACTGGTAAAGTTAGGAGATAAAATAAATGCTCTTTAAAAGAAAAACTCAGATGGGCACAGAGGCTCACACCTATAATCCCAGTGCTTTGGGTGGGCAAGGCAGGAGGCTCACTTGAAGCCAGGAGTTTGAGGCAGCCTGGGCAACACAGCAAGACCCCATCTCTACAAAAAAATTTAAAAATTAGCCAGATGTGGTGGTGCACACTGGTAGTCCCAGCTACTCTGGAAGCTGAAGTGGGAGGATGGCTTGAGCCCAGGGGTTGGAAGCTACAGTTAGCTATGATTGTACCACTGTACTTCAGCCTGGGTGACAGAGTGAGACCCTGTATAAAATAAAATAAAATAATAAAATAAATGAAATGAAATTTTAAAAATCTCATTTTACTTCCAATGAAAGTTTTTATTTCCCACAAATTTTAGCTTCTAACAGATTTAAGGATGGTCTTATTATGGGGCAATATTATGAAAGTTTATCAATATGTTCTTTAGGATTAGTATATTCTTTAGGATTTCATGTCTGACTGATACTTCTATTAGGACTACTAATTCTCTTGCTATCCTGTTTTTCTTGGTAGTCACAGTGTACAGTCATTTAAGAAGGTCTTAAATTAGTGTTCAGCCTTTGAATTTAATGATTGATGTAGCACCTATAACCTGTTTCTAACTCGGTTAGGAAGCCTTTTAGCCCAGGATTTTGTTTTCTTCCTTTCCCAATTGACAGTGGTTTGTTTGTTTAATATAGCTGTGCTTTTTACAGTAAACCACATCAGATCCTTTTTTGGAAGTAAGCAGGCTATAAATGAATTACAAAAGTTAGTAATAATAACTGTTATAATAGAATGACAGTGCTGTGTTTTTGCCAAAATATTTCTCCTTAAGTTATTGCTCAAAGAGACTCTTTTTTGTGATATTTATCTATCTGGGTCCTGCTTGCCTTGTTAACATATATATTTCTAGAAATGTTTTTATTAAGAAATTACCATATTATTCTTATACCAAGTTCAAATTCTAAATTGCATCCTAAACCAAGGCTAGTAATTTTTTTACTATTTTAAATGTCAACATTTGTTGAGCACTTACTATATTCCAGGCTCCATGCTAACTGCCTTATATTAACTAGGTTGTTTAATTATTATAACATTATCCTATAATCACCATAATTTTTAATAAAGTTGTCAAATAGTTAACATAGTTTATCACCATCTAATAAAAACACCAGGAAATTAGTTGTTATGCAGTGCTATGCTAGAAAATATACTTACATATTTACCTCAACATTATAAAATTAAGAATACCAACCTAAGCAGAATTAGGAAAAAATACAAGTACCAATAAGTGTTGGTGATTGTAGTGCTATATCGTTGACTTTTTCATTTTTTCAGTTTTCCCAGCTACTTGGGAGGCTGAGGCAGGAGTTTGAGGTTGCAGTGAGCTATGATGACACCACTGCACTCTAGCCCAGCAGACAGAGCAAGACGCTGTCTCAAAAAAAAAAAAAAAAAAAAAATTCGTCTAATGCTTAATGTATACATTTATTGTAGTATTGTTTCTTTGCTTCTAAAAAATTGATATTAAATGGTATACATATTATAATCAATCACATCATACAAATAAAGGAAACCTGTGCATTGAAAACTCATAAAAATTGAGGCAAAAAGCATCCTATGTTATAAATTGGCAAAGATAGCCTATGATATAAACTGGTAAAGGCTATAGACAAAAAAAATTTGGTAATTTTTATACTGCCATGTAACCACCACCACAATCAAGATATGGAACGTTTCCATCACCCTAAAAAGTTTTCTCCTGTCCCTTTGTAGTTGATCCCATTCTGTGACCCTCCCCCCAGGCAACCACTGATTTACTTTGTCATAGTTTTGCCTTTTCTACAATTTTATATAAATGAAATCATTCAGAATATAGTCTTTTCTTTTTACTTCTTTCTTTTACTTTACTTCTTTCACTTAGTATAATGTTTTGAGATTGATCCATGCTATTATTGCATATGTTAATATTTCACTGCCTTTTATTGCTGAGTAGTATTCCATAGAATGGATATGCCACAATTTGTTTATACTTTCACCATCTGATGGACATTTGGGTCTTTCCAATTTTATACTATTATGAATACTGCTACAGACATTTTCATGCAAGTCTCTATGTAGACATACATTTTTATTTTTCTTTGGTAAATACCTAGGAGTAAAATTGCTAGGGCATATAGTAAGTACATGTTTAGCTTTATAAGATACTACCATACTGTTTTCCAAAGGATATGAACTAACGTGTTTGAGATTTATGACTATTAGACAAGTAGATATTTTTCATTTTAAATGTTTTATCTTATTCTATTAATAAACCATTTATTTACCCATTCTCACCTTCTATACTATTACATGTAATATTGTAATGGGCATATTTATGAATTGTTTCATTGTGTACATGTTTCTCTATAGTATACATCTACAATTGGAATTGCTGTGTTCTATGGTATACTTATATTCAGCTTTAATACATATTGCCACATTACTTTATAAAAGGGTTGGGCATTTAGCTTTTAAAGCGGCTTTACCTTCCAAATTTCTTCAGATTTACATTGGTTCTTTCTATATAGTTTTTTTCTTGTAAGTAGCTGTTTGGTTCTTTTTGTGTCAGAGTGTTTTCCAAACTTTTTCATACCATTATTATAGACCTCCTTTTGTTTTGATTTTATTTTCTTTATTTTTAAATAGGAGATCCATATGGGACATTGTGTAAATCTAACTGATGGAGCTGTGGAAGCTGTCCTTACTTATTGCCCTCAGATACGTATATTACTCTTCCATGGATGCCCCCTAATAACAGGTTAGTCCGATAGACTGCTTGGGTTCAAATCCTGGCTTCATCTTTTACTAACTGTGTGACCTTGAGTAAATTACTTAACCCATTCCATTATTCAGTTTCCTCATGTGTAAAATGGGCATGATGATGGTACCTACTTCATCGGCTTGGTCATGATGATTATCTCACAACTCTTCATATGGTGCCTCACACATAATAATAGCTCAATAAATGTTAATTATGATGGTGGTGGTGATGGTGATGGTGGTGGTGGTGGTAAGTGCTCAATGTTATCTATGATGAGGATGATGATGGCAGCAGTGGTCGTGATCATGATATTGAACATGATGCTTCATGTAGATAATAAAAATTTTCAAGTTTATGATATTGCATTTATCAAATATGCAAAATGACCTGTTAACTGTTATCAAGCTGTAGACACTGAGATCAGAATAATTTGGACTCTTAGGCTAATGTGGTTCTTCACTAAAGGAGAACAAAGTAGACATAGCCCATTTGGGCCTGTTTGAGAGCCACGATACTATATATCACCCTTCTCCAGAAACCATGGCACCTCCCCGTTTCACATTACCCCTATAATGGCTCCTATACCATAACATAAATTGGATCTCACTTGTAAATCGGTAGTTATGCCCAGTCCTTCCCGCTCGTTTCTATAATTATAGTCTAAACAATTATCCTCTAGTTCAAGTTACTATCCTGGAAGTCCCTTTGACAACTTTTCTATCCTTTCTTATGTTTGGACTCCCAGTCTTAACCAAGGCAGCAACCTTGGGTTGTATTTGGGTATCAGTGACATCTGTAGTGAAGATTAGATCTTATTTTAGGCAAAGAAATTTCTCAAGAAACTAGAGCCAAAAGAGTGACATAGGAAGCTGTTAACAGTGGTTACCTCTAAGGAAAGTTGTGAAGGGACAGGAGTAGGAAGAAGACTTCACCATATACCCTTTTGTACCTTTTGAATTTTGTATCATGTGCATGATTTTAAACTATTAAAAATGAATAATAATGCAGCCCACATCTACCCATAGGAAACTCATGCTTTAGACCAGCCAACTGTGGCCTGAGGTTTGGGGACACAGCTTCAGACAATGAGTTTGCTGGTATTTTCCAACCTCGGTCCCCTCTTTAGCTGCCTTGACTCTCACTACAGCCTTTTTCCCTTTAGTTTTCTTAGGTGTGGCTCTGATATTAGTATACCATGTCCCCCAAGCTCCAAGGATGTATCAGACTCTCCAACTGATCTCCTTAGAACCCCTTTTACTAGGCTTGAGGGGAAGAGAAAGCACCCCTAGCCTTCTTTCTAAAACTCAAATTACAGCTGTCTTCAAAGAAATCTTCTTGTCAATTTCCAACTCTCCATCCCTTTCCACTTTAACACTTTCATATTTTTGAATGGATGAAACCATGGATTCTAAAATCCATTTTAAGTCAAGCATTTACAAGTCATGAATAGATTTATCTGGTATCTCTTTTTGGAATGAGAGTACCTGGTACCTCTAATCCTGGAACCTTAGCTAAAATAGTTCCATTTTAATGTTCTGTTATATTTGTCTCAGGGTAGCTTGGCTATACAACATGTTATAAAATCAAACTTTGCTAATTTTACCTTAATTGTCTTTCTGGTTACTGTTTGAAAATAATTAAATTGGCATTTTCCTTCTACTTTTAATAGATGTCAAGTCATAAAAAGAAATATACAATCAACTAAGAAAACTTATTCTTAGGTAAACTGCTTAAAGCAATTATCAAAGACCTTATAAGTAATGAAATCTTTAGAAGGAAACACCAAAAATTTGTACATTTAAAACCAATATTACAAGTTTAAATGTGCCTGGATTAATATACAGACGGTCCCCAACTTAAACAATGAGTCAATTTATAAGTTTTCACCTTCACAATGGCGTGTGTGAAAGTGTTACACATTCAGTGGAAACCATACTTCACGTACCCATGCAACCATTCTGTTTTTCACTTTCAGTATAGTATTCAGTAAATTATATGAGATAGTCAATATTTTATCATAAAATAGGCTTAGGCTAGGTGCAGTGGCTCACTCCTATAATCCTGGCACTTTGGGAGAACAAAGAGGGAGGATTATTTGAGGCCATGAGCTCAGGACCAGCCTGACCAACATAGCAAGACCTCAATCTCCATAACTAAATAGGAAAAAAAATTAGCTGACCGTGGTGGCATACAACTATAGTCCCAGCTACTTGGGATACTGAGGCAGGAGGATCACTTAAGCCCAGGAATTTGAGGGTTGCAGTGAGCTATGATGACACTACTGCACTCTAGCCTGGGCAACAGAGCAAGACCCTGTCTCAAAACATAATAATAACAATTAAAAAATAGGCTTTGTGTCAGATGATTTTGCCCAACTGTATGCTACTTAAGTGTTCTGAGCATGTTTAAGGTAGGCTAGGCTAAGCTGGGATGTTCACTAGTATTGATGTATTAAATGCATTTTTTTATGTGGGTTATATTTGTTAAATTAAAATTTCAATTAGCCGGGCATGGTGGCTCACGCCTGTAATCCTAACACTCTGGGAGGCTGAGGCAGGAGGATTGCTTGAGATCAGGAGTTCGAGACCAGCCTTAGCAAGAGAAGGACCCCATCTTTACTAAAAATAGAAAGAAATTAGCCAGACAACTAAAAATAGCCTGTAGTCTGAGATACTCAGAAGGGTGAGGCAGGAGGATTGCTTGAGTCCAGGAGTTTGGGGTTGCTGTGAGCTAGGCTGATGCCATGGCACTCTAGCCCCGGCAACAGAGTGAGACTCTGTCTCAAAAAAAAAAAAGAAAGAAAGAAAAAAATTTTCAATTAAAACAAATTTTAATAGGCATTCATTTTTTTTAAATAATAAACCTATAAACTTATTACATGGAAAAGACAGAAGTATTTTCATTCAGATCATCACTTTTCAAATCACTGGGAATATTTTGATATTACCCCAAAACTCAGCAAGTGATAGTTTCTTAAAGGTTAGTTGCACTGTGGAAGTTGAAAACATGTGAATGAACTTTTCATACATTTACATTATAATCTACTAGGCTGTCTTGAATTTGAATTGCTCTTTTACCCACGCATGATTTTATAACATCATGCATTGGCAGTTTGGAAAATATTAGTTTTCTCAGTTATATAAATCTTCCAAATGTTAGCACATTTCATTATACAAAAAAAAAAATTATTTGTTAATATCACCATTGATCTCATTAGAAAGGTACTGGATAGCTTTAAATATCATAGTGGCAGCTACAAGTTTTCCAAAATTCACTTGAAAGCTAGAGTTTTATCACTGTCAACAAATTCTGTCCTTTGTTTTCTTTGAAGTGACAGGCTCATTTCACTCTTTTTCAAGAAATAGTCTGCCAAGTACCCAAGTGAGAATAACCTTAAGCTGTCAGTCATTCTTTCAAGTAAAAGTGATGGTCCATGAAAAAAGTGACTAGTTCAGTTCACAAAAGGATACACAGACCACACTTTAAGAACCACTGCTTTATGGTAAAGAAAAATCCTCAATCAATTTCAGCATTTGAAGTAAAAACAGCATATCCTTTTCAAATTATTTCTTATATTTTCACATGATTGCTGGAAGCGGTAGAAGTAGACATCTAAATAGCAGGAGTTCAAAATATTTGGGATAGAGGAAAGGAGAGAAGGCAGGAAGAAGGCAAGGGACATTACAACCATGCTGTGCTGTATGAGAAGAACCAAACAGGTTGAAAAGAATGATGAAGACCAAAAGATTGAACAAGATGGTATCAAACCAGAAGATAAAGCTCATAAGGCCGCGACCAAAATTCAGGCTAGCTTCCGTGGACACATAACGAGGAAAAAGCTCAAAGGAGAGAAGAAGGGTGATGCCAAGCCGCTGAGGCTGACGCGAATGAGAAGAAGGAGGAAGCCCCTGTTGCTGATGGGGCGGAGAAGAAGGGAGAAGGCGCTGCTACCACGGAGGCGGCCCCCGCCACTGGCCCTAAGCCCGATGAGACCGGCAAGGCAGGAGAAGCTCCTTCCGAGGAGAAGGGGGAGGGTGCCCCCGATGCTGCCACAGAGCACGCAGCACCCCAGGCTCCTGCACCCTCAGAGGAGAAGGCCGGCTCAGCTGAGACAGAAAGTGCCACTAAAGCTTCCACTGATAACTCGCCGTCCTCCAAGGCGGAAGATGCCCCAGCCAAAGAGGAGCCTAAACAAGCCGATGTGCCTACTGCTGTCACTGCTGCTTCTGCCACCACCCCTGCTGCAGAGGATGCTGCTGCCAAGGCAACAGCCCAGCCTCCCCCGGAGACTGCAGAGAGCAGCCAAGCTGAAGAGAAGATAGAAGCTGTAGATGAAACCAAACCTAAGGAAAGTGCCCAGCAGGATGAGGGTCAAGAAGAAGAACGCGAGGCTGACCAAGAACATGCCTGAACTTTAAGAAATGGCTTTCCACGTCCCTTCCCTCCCCTCTCCTGAACCCTGTCTCTCCCCACCCTCTTCTCAGCTCCACTCTGAAATTTCCCTTCCCGTCCTGCTCACGTCTGTGAGTCTGTCCTCTCCCACCCACTAGCCCTCTTTCTCTCTGTGTGGCAAACATTTAAAAAAAAAAAAAAAAGAGCAGGAAAGATCCCAAGTCAAACAGTGTGGCTTAAACATTTTTTGTTTCTTGGTGTTGTTATGGCGAGTTTTTGGTAATGATGATCCAATCATTTTGGGAAATTCTTGCACTGTATCCAAGTTTTTTGATCTGGTGCATGTGGCCCTGTGGGAGTCCACTTTCCTCTCTATTTCTCTCTGTTCCAAGTGTGTGTGCAATGTTCCGTTCATCCGAGGAGTCCAAAATATCGAGTGAATTCAAAATCATTTTTGTTTTCCTCCTTTTCAATGTGATGGAATGAACAAAAAGGAAAAAAATTCAAAAACCCAGTTTGTTTTAAAAATAAATAAATAAAGCAAATGTGCCAATTAGTGTAAAAAAAAAAAATTAAGGATAGAATAACAATATTTTTTACCTAGAAGATCACTTAGTTCAGCTCTTACCAACAGTGTTACTGTTATGTAAATGATCCAAAAGTGGCCTTTGGGGCTCTGTGTTGTTTACTTCCTCACAGCAGACCAGGACCATTAGTCAAAAGCCTGCCAGCACCAAACTGGATTTTTTACACATCCAGTTGTTTTAAATATAGCCTAAGTAAGCATATTTTTAGCCATCTAAAGCTTGCCTGCTTTGCATACCCTGCAAACTACACCCAACATTTATTTACCCATAGATAAAATAAAATGTAGGACTATAAAAGACCCCAAATTATGGCTGCCCTTTGGAGTTCTCTAAGCCAGAGACTCCCCATCTTGCTGCGGAACAACATTATGACACATAAACCCTCTGTCCAGTGCTCCAGGAATTCCTTTATCCTCCTCCCTTTCTGAGCAGTGGCTCCCCTACACTGTTGCCCTTGGAAAAAAATCACATGCTGTGAGGGACTTCCCCTGCATGCAAACCTGTCAAAGTTCTGCCCAAATAAAACTTGTTGTGTCCTACTGCCACCTTGTGGTCATATCTTTTCCCTTGTTCTGCCCTGAAATCCTTCAAATTCTCTACATGGCTTGGCATTCTAGAAGACGTGCATAGGTATAGCATAAAACAAAAAGTCCAAAAAGTTTGCAAAGTGCAACATACCTACAATGAATGTTAATTTATCAAAGCCTTTGAGAAATACCATAGCTAAGAATTGTTTAACTTTGTTTATCCAAGCATTTTCCAATTTTTAGCACAGAACACTTTTTTGACCTAGCCAACTCATTCATCATATTTTATCGTGTTATTTTCCTGATCCCTGATTTCACAGAATAAGAAAGTGAGATACTGAAATGTTACTGGCCCAATGTGACACCTCATTTAATAATAGTGTCAAGACAAAAACTTAAATCTCAAAATGTAGAGAAATGAGCACTGATCCTGTCCTCTGCCATCTCTCCAAAACTTTAAATAAATCACTTAACTTTTATGTATCTCAACTTCCCCTTGTGTATAATGGTCAATCATCATAACTTTGAGAGAGCTGATAATAAGGCAAGAGTTCATACACAATAACTTTTATGAATAAAGATTCTTGAAAGAGAAAAAAGCTGAAAGTTTATTAACTACCCAGATCATCTCTACTCTTCCCCCTTTCCCATAAATACCCCTAAATCTGCTACTATTAATATAACATATTTTTGCTACTGTTACTGAGTGGAAATAAAGTAGGCTAATATATACACCTTATATTAAATTTTTAATTTCCTCTTTCTCCAAAGAAGATGATAAATACTTTTTTTTTTAATTTAGTAAATGAAAGTCCTTTCTTCTTTCATGACACCTTACATAACTTGTTTTCTCTTATGTATTTATGTGATTGCTCGTATGAGTATTTAAGATAGTACAATTCATATTTTATAGAAAGTATTTACTATGCTTGCATATGCACGTGCAATTATATGTTATCTGCAAAGCAACCTGACCCCCAAATAAACAGTGTCCCCTATAATCTCCCACCAGATTCCCTGACTTAACCCACCTTCTCTACTATACTTCTAAATATTTATAAAATTTCTTAACCTTCATCAGACTTTAAGCAGAGCTCCACATTATGGATTAGGTCTTGAAACTGTTAGAAGCACTCTGACTTGATTTCTGCAAAAGAGATTAAAAACTAAGCTGCTATTTGAAATATTGTAAATCACACTGTTGTTTTTATAGATGTTATGAAAGCATGAAAATTTGTAAACTTATTAAATTATTTTTAATTCAATTATGTCTGCAGTGGTTATCAGTAAGTTCAACTTACATACCTTTGTTAATCTATAACAGACATGCATTTCAGTTTCTCATAATTATCTGAACATGTTTCACGGTTTTCAAAGACATGGAGGCAATAAAGCAATCAGACAGCAAGAGAGTCCTTATGTTTTACATTGAAAGGCAAGAAAATCCAACAGGAAATCTGCCACTTTTAATTGAGTTGACTTGAATTTTAGTAACATCTGAGGATTTGTTTCAGCCTGATTATAGGCAAGTTCTTTACTTAGATTTTTTATAATACATATGTCAAGATTTACCACAAAGAGCACCAAGAAAACTATTTTGAGACTAGAGTGATTTGCTTCAGAGTTTCCCTTCAATTAAAGCTGGTTCTTTGCTTAAAAGACAACTCTTTTTTTTTTAATTTCATATTTTTTCTTTTTCTTAATCTTACGTTATTGTTTCCTCATTATTATTCAATCACTTATTACTAATCCAGCATGACAGACTTCATTATGCCAGACTACTGTAATGCAACATTTGAACTTTGATCATTATTTGTAAATATGTGCCCAGCCTTGCTTTTCTCACTGTATTCTACAACAATGTCTAAATTACATTTTCCTTGAACATTTGAAAAAATTACTTTGTTAAATGTTTATATTCCCCATAGTTTCTTCTTATTCTTGGTGCTTTAAATGCTTCTGCAATGAATCTTTCAAAAAAAGCGTCTCTATCTAATTGTCATAAATTTTTAGAGAGTTGGTGAATAGTTCCTTAGAGGTGGTGGGGCAGAAAGGTGAAATACCTTCCCTCACCCATCATAAGGGTCAAGGCTGACAGTCTTATAACAAAAGACAGGTTAACAAGAGAAAAGAATAAAAGATTTATTGAATCAAAGTTTTGTGGGAGACTTCAGAAATGAAGAATCAAAGACCAAGGGAAAACTGTTGGTTTTTATTCTTAGCTTCCATGAAATATGGACAGCTGTCTACACAGAAATGTGATTGGACAAGAAGGGAATGATCTGATAGTAACAGATGGAGTGGGGAAAACCAGCAAGGCCTGTCTGTCCCGATCCTTCTTGTCCTTTCTGTGTGGCATTCCTTTCTCCAGGGTATAGGGCAGGACTTCTTTAGAATGAGAGTCTTATGACTTCTTATCAGACAAGGGTAGGTCACAGCATTTCTTTGTGGCCAACTCCTAAGCAGAAAGGTAGGAGAAGGTTAGAGTAATTTCTAGGTTTTGCAGCTTGCTTTGGAGAAAAGGAGTTCCAGTTTCTATGAACCACCTCTGGGGAGAGGAATCCTGGTTTCTATGACTAACTTTGGAGGAGAATGAGGGGCAAGAGACAGAAGGATAGGAGGGGATCAGAGACCTTGATTCTGAGGCCGATTCTAGACCTCCCAATGTCCTTTAGTTCAAAGCACTCAGCATAACAAAGTGCCATACTTTGGGGTATCATTTTCTGAGCCCCAACAAGATCATCTATACAACTCCCTCCTTTTAAAGATAAGGGAACAGAGAGATACAACCAATTTAAATGGCTTGCCCCAGATCTTAGAAATAGTTGATAGAACTGGAGGTAGAGGCCAGGCATGGTGGTTCACACCTGTAATCTTAGCACTCTGGGAGGCTGAGGTAGGAAGATCCCTTGAGGTCAGGAGTTTGAGACCAGCCTGAGCAAGAGGGAGAACGCTGTCTCTACAAAAAATAGAAAAATTAAGCAGGCGTGGTGGCATGGTTCTGTAGTCCAGCTACTTGGGAGGCTGAGGCAGGATTGTTTGAGCCCAGGAGTTTGAAGTTGCTGTGAGCTATGATGACGCCACTGCACTCTAGCTGGGGTGACAGAGCAAGATTCTATCTCAAAAAAAAAAAACCTAGAAGTAAAACCTAAATCATCTGACCCAGAATCTATAATTCTTTCCTGAGCCTTTAGTGTAAAATGGCTTAACTGTTACCAGGAAAGGGAAGGCAATAGGAAGATGACATCAACCATCAGTAGTTTGATTGATGTAAGTGAACTTTTAGCTCTTTTTCTGTCTGGAGAGTCTGTGTTTCTATAAAGTGGTCTGCCAAGGGATCATGAAATACTTAGAGACCCCACAGTTTCTCCCTGTAGCATAATACACTCACAGGAATTGAATATTCCTACTATTTAAACCAACAGTCCTAATACTGTTTCATGGAAAGAAACTGCCTAAGGAGGCTGTAATGCAATACTGCCATCTAGCATCAAAAATTTTAAATTACATAAAAATGTTATATACTTTCCATTGGAGGGAAAAGCATCTTCCTATTATGTGCACTAGTAAATTCCTACAGAAGAGTTACAAAGTAGTCAGAAAAAAAAAATGTATATATAATGTTTGATAATATGTTCACAACTAGCAAAAATGTCAAAATAATCCTAGAAACACCAGCTAAAATGAAATTGGAAAGTATAAGTCTCCAATTTTGTTCTTTTTCAAAATTGTATTGACTGTTTGGGTCCTTTCAATTTTCATATAAATATTAGAATCATTTTATCAATTCCTTGCAAATAATAAAAAGCCTGCTGGGATTTCAATAGGGATTGTATTGAATCGGTAGATAATTTAGGGAGTATTGCTATGTTAAGAATATTGTCTTCTGATCTGTGAACATAGATATCTTTCCATTTACTTAGATCTTACTTCTTTCAACAGTGTTTTGTAGCGTTCAGAGTATAAGTTTTTCACTTTTGTTAAATTTATTCCTAAGTAGTCTATTCTTTTTGATGGTAATATAAATGGAATTATTGTCTTAATTTCATTTTTGGATTATTCATTGCTGGTATATAGAAATACATTTGATTTTTGTATATTGCTCTCGTAACTTTCACCCCTGCTAAATTCATTTATTAGTTCTAACTTTTTTAGTGAATTTCTTGGGATATTCTATTTACAATATTACATTATCTACAAATAGTTTTATGTCTTCCTTCCAACCTGAATGCCTTTTATTCCTTTTTCTTGTCCAACTTCTATGGCTGGAACCTTGTGTACAATGTTGAATAGAAATGGCAAGAGTGGATATCCTGATCTTGTCTTGATTTTAGGGGGAAAACATTTAGTCTTTTGTCATTAAGTATGATACTAGCTATGGGTTTTTCATATGTGCCCTTTTTCAGGTTGAGGAAGTTCCCTTCTATTCCTAGTTTGTTGAATGTTTTTATCACTAACATTGGGTTTTGTCAAATGGTGTTTCTGTGTCTATTGAGTTGATCATGTGGTTTTTGTTCTTTATCTTATGACATGGTATGTGGGGTAGGTAGAATAATGCTCCCACCCAAAGATGTCCGTGTTCTAATGCCCAGAATGTATGTCAGATTACATGAGGTTATAGATGGAATTAAAGTTGCTAATCAGTTCATCTTAAAATAGGGAGATTATCCAGATAGGCCCAATGTAATCATAAGGGTCCTTAAAAGTGGAAGAGGGCAAGAGAAGAAGAACCATAGAGATGGCATCATGAGGACTCTGCCCAATGTTGCACACTTTGAATAAGCAGGAATGCAAAGAATATGGTGGTCTCTAGAAGCTGGAAAAGTCAAGGAAGTAGAGTCTCCTGTAGAGCCTCAAAAAAAGAATATAGACCTATTGACACTGATTTTAGCCTAGTGAGACCCATTTTGGACTTCTGACCTTCAAAGCTGTATGATAATAAATTTGTTGTTTTTACTACGAAGTTTGTGGTAATTTGTTACAGCAGCAATAGGAAACCAATACAGTATTATCGCACGATTTTTAGATGAGTATTAAACTAACCTTGCATTCTTAGGACAAATCCTGGTGGGTTATGGTATGTAATCCTTTTCATAGTTGCTGGATTTGGTGTGCTGGCGTTTTGTTGAGTTTTGAATCTGTATTCATAAGAGATCTTTGTCTGTAGTTTTCATCATATGTGATGTGTTTGTCTGGCTTTGGTGTCAGGGTAATACTGGCCTCACAGAATGAGCTGAGAAGTGTTCCCTCCTCTTTTATGGTTACTCCGGCTTTGTATGGTTGCTGTTTATATATCTTTGTCCACCCTTTTACTTTCAACCTATTTGAAACCTATATTTAATCTAGATTTCCTGTATAATAGATTTCCCCTATAATAGCTAATGAAATTTTTATGATCATGAATAAAACTGCATTTATCTTACTAGCTGCTTTTTTAAAAAATTTGATGTAAACCTTGGTTTTCCAGATGATAATAACTTGTCATTTCAACACACTCTGGTTCTTTTGCTTTCAAAAAACCTTGGTATTTTGATTTTTTTTTTTTTTTTTTTGCTTAAAATAAAATTTAGTAACCATATCTGGTAGACCCACTTTTTTTTTTCTACTGGACTGTGAAAGCTGTAAGTCTAGGAACCACTAAATTAGAGAATTTCCAAGAGTAGGTTAGCGATATGATGTACATGTGACATAGGTCGTATCTATGGAACAAGTTTGTTAAACTTATAATTTTTAAGGTAATAAATTTGTATCAGTATTTTTACTTTAATTCAGATTTTTAAAACACATTCTAAAACTGACTTTGCAAAAGAGATAGAAACTATATCAAAATTACTACTATACATTGTGAAAAATTGGAAACATCTGAATGTCCAATAAAAGGTTACAGTAAGCTATAGTCATGCCACTGCACTCCAGCCTGAGTGACAGAGCAAGACCCTGTCTCAAAAAAAAAAAATGTCCAATAATATAAAGTGGTTAAATTATGATGCATTCATATAATAGTTATTTATTAAAAGTCATGGTTTATAATAGTATTGAACGGACGTGGAAAAATAGTCAACTTGCCACATTCCATTATAGTAAATGTTACCTCTTCTAACCTTCTGGGCATGTTGTAGCTTCCAGAGGTGGTTTAACATACCTCTGGCTTTCCTTAATCCTGCTCACTCCTTTGTAAATACTCCCTTTTTTAAGCCCTGTTCGGTCACCCCACTGTACTGTATTATCTATTTCCTGCTAAGACCCTGAGAAAGGTTATACACAGGTTAATCATGAAATTATGCTGGTCCTCTCTGGTTGGTGAAATCGAGATGAAATTACAGAGAAAATAACAAATGCCTATTTTTTTAAAAAGTATTACTATGGGCCGGGCACGGTGGCTCACACCTGTAATCCTAGCACTCTGGGAGGCCGAGGCAGGAGGATCACTCGAGGTCAGGAGTTCAAGACCAGCCTGAACAAGAGCAAGACTCCGTCTCTACTAAAAATAGAAAGAAATTATCTGGACAACTAAAAATATACAGAAAAAATTAGCCGGGCATGGTGGTGCATGCTTGTAGTCCCAGCTACTTGGGAGGCTGAGGCAGTAGGATCGCTTGAGCCCAGGAGTTGGAGGTTGCTGTGAGCTAGGCTTAACACCATGGCACTCTAGCTCGGGCAACAAAGCAAGACTCTGCCTCCAAAAAAAATGTATTACTATGGTAGATATACTATACTTAATAATAGTGATGAATAATAATTATTAATGAATCATTCAGTTGTATACTATGCCTTATATATCATCTCATTTAATCCTTTAAATAACTCTATGAGATATAATAGCTATCATCTCTCCTAGTTTATACATGAGGAAATATTAAATATTTTTGATTATTGTGAAGTAATATATTGTCATTGTTTTCTTTTATAGATCATTCACGAGAAGTCTTGGAGCAATTAGTAGGCCCAAACAAACTTAAGCAAGTGACATGGACTGTTTATTGATGGTATTGAAGCTTATCAAAGCTGTGAAAGCTTATCAAAACTACTTTCCCAGGAAATGGTCTATAGAGAATTATTTTCCACTTAATTTAACACTATTTTATTATTTTATTGTCTTATTTAAGCTATAACTCTCAGAGAATCAGCTAAATCTCAGTATATACATGGTTTGTGCTTTGAAGTTAACAAGACTCTCAAACATTTTAATGGTGTTATTATTCTATATCTGTTGGCCGAGTCATTATTTTTGAAATAGTAATCCTAGCATGAACTCTGATATGGGGGGTGGGAGTTGTTTCTTTAATAACAAAGTTTTAAATTATCTCTTTTCCCTCAAGATTTTCTTCTCCTACATAGGTATTTGAGCTGTTGTAAGAAAAATTTGCCAATATGGATAAAGTTTAGGAGAATTCTAAGTAAAAATATTTCTAAAGGCAAAATTACCTTCCTAACTATTTTCTGGCTCTTACCTCCCTGAAGTATTTCAATGTCCATTTGCCAAAAGCACAGCTGAACATCAGGCCTGTTAATTCTTCTCAGAATTTAAATATTTCTTTGTTTCATTGAAATGAAGTGATTTATTAGCCATTCAGCATATTAATATTACTGAGGCCCTTGCCCAGACACTTAATTCACTGATTTTTATGGCTACTCTTCCCAAATACATTTTATTCATCTGTAAACTTTTCTTCCTCAGCAAAATTGCATTCAGAAATGTATAAAAATGAGTAAATACAGAATAGCATTACAGAGACTGTATTCTTGAAGCTCTATTGAGTTCATATTTTCACATTTTGACATAAACAGCAAAGGTCTTAGTTTTCAAATGAAAACTCTTTGGTAATCACAAAATTATCTGACACATACCATGCTGAAACTAACCCCTAACTTAGCATACTTCCTGTGCCATGAGCCTGTCTCGATGGGACTGTCTTAAAGTTATTTCTTGTTTTACCTCTGATGTAGTAAAAAACAGGGAAAAGTATGGTATGGTAAGTTTCTTGTGCATGTTTAGTGGGAGGGAACATATTCAACTCTGTTTCTTGTCCTTACTATTTATAAATGTGGTATGTTTACAGTGTGAATATATATATTGCCACTACAAAGGTGGTACATATGCATATATGTGTAAAATAGGTAAGGCCTGTTCTATCTATGAAATTTTTCTAAAGACAAATTCAATAAAATTTAATATTGAATGTCTAACCAAGTCAATAGCATTTTCCTCTTTTCACAGAAACTAGTTTCAAGATCTAAGGTGTGAGCTTCTTAGGGTCTATAAAAAATTTATCTTCCTAAAGAACTTTATGGTTTGATCTTATTTTATACTGTTAGTTATATTAGCTATTTCTCACCACTCTGTTTAAAATATCAGTACCCCATCCCAGACCCAGTACCCCCTATCGGCCTTACCTCTTTATTTTTCTCCTTACTATCTGTCATCATCTGATACCTGTTTTATTTTATTATCTGTCTCCCCACCCTAATACATAAATTTCATGAGGATAAAATAGTTATCTCTTTTTCTTCATTGCTGTATTACCAGTTCCTAGAATAATGCCTGGTACATAATAAACACTCAAATATTCATTGAATGAATGAACAGGAGAGAAATAAAAGAGGAAAGAAACAAAAGTAATGCCCATAGTTCTGGTTTCCAGTCTAATTCATATCTTCCAATATAAAGAGATTGGAAGTCATCGCTCCCATCCTCACAACAAGAAAAAAAGCTGAATAAACTGAAAAATCAAATTCATAGATCTATCAGAGAATTGAGGTCAAAGGGAAAACCAATGCCTCACAAATTGGAAAGACAGATGAAAACAAAGGATCACAACAGAAGCCTGCTGCAGGAGCTGGTACCAGCAGGAACACTTAAACTATAATTCATGAGTTGCTGGATGCTCTGTGTGGATGAACTTGGGAGTTAAAAACTCCAGGGGTCTATAAATGTTATCGAACCTGTGGTAGCCCTGGAATCACTCTGAACCTAGTCTGACTCTGGGGGCTGCCTGATTCGCAAATCACTCTTTGCTCAATTAAACTCTCTTCAATCAAAAAAAGAAACTCTAGGGGCCCCAGTCCTAGGGGAGATGACACCACATTTTCATGAGTTTTACCTGCAGGAGATCTACCAGGTTTTCAAGGTAAAGGTCAGAGAAAAACCCCTTCTTACTTCCAGCAGGGGGAGGGGGAAAGTAACCATTTTGAAATATGGCCAAGCATCCTGTTCTCCTTAACAAAAGCCAGGTCTCAAGGGAAACTATTTTACCAGAGCCTAACTGATCTGGGGGAAAGAGTACCCAACTCCAGCCCATCTAGATTTCTTATCTCACCAAAGGGGGCAAAATAAAAGTTGAGAAGCACTTGTGAAGGTCACAGCCCAGGGGCACAGACTGACTCAAAGGCTAAGACCTAATCACAGGAGTACAGAACACATCCCCTTCTCCCATAACTTACACCACATCAGTCGGGCTGCAGTGTAATAACAGGGAGTACAGCTGAAAGAACTGCAAGTCTCAGCCTCTATGTAAGAAGGAATTGCTAGGGAAACCAAAAAATAACAGGGGGACAAAAACAAGAACACTAAAGGAAATGTTAACCTCTGACACCCATGCTACAGCAAATAGTAACTCTACCCAGACTGAAAAAAAAAAAACCAAAAAACTCACACCGCCTCAGTTTACCTGTTTCTTTTACCCAACACGTCATGTCCAGCTATCAACAAAAAATTACAAGGCATGCTAAAAGATAAAAAAACAATCTGAGGAAACCAAGCAAGCATCAGAACCAGACTCAGATATGGCAGAGATTTTAGAATTATCAGATCAGAAATTTAAAATAACTATGATTAACAAGCTGAGGGCTATAATGAGAAAAACAGACAACATGCAAGAACAGATAGATAGGCCGGGCGCGGTGGCTCACGCCTGTAATCCTAGCACTCTGGGAGACCGAGGTGGGGGGATTGTTTGAGCTCAGGAGTTCAAAACCAGCCTGAGCAAGACCGAGACCCTGTCTCTACTAAAAATAGAAGGAAATTAATTGGACAACTAAAAATATATAGAAAAAATTAGCCAGGCATGGTGTCCCAGGCCTGTAGTCCCAGCTACTCGGGAGGCTGAGGCAGGAGGATGGCTTGAGCCCAGGAGTTTGAGGTTGCTGTGAGCTAGGCTGATGCCACGACACTCTAGCCCAGGCAACACAGTGAGACTCTGTCTCAAAAAAAAAAGAACAGATAGATAATGTAAGCAGAGATAAAAACTCTAAGAAAAAATCAATAGGAAGTGCTAAAAATCAAAAACACTAGAACAGAAATAAAGAATTCCTTTGATGGGTTCCTCAGTACACTGGACATGGCTAAGGGAAGAAGCAGGGAGCTTGAAGATAAGTCAAGAGAAACTACCAAAACTCAAATGCAAAGAGAAAAAAGAATGGGGGAAGAAAAACCCTGAACGAAACAGCCAAGAATTATGGGCCAATTACAAAAGACATAACACACATAATGGGAATACCAGAAAGAAAAGAGAGAAGGAACATAAGAAATATTTAACTAAGATAATAATGCCTGAGAATTTCCTTAAATTGACAGATACCAAACTGCACATCCAAGAAGCTCAAAGAAAATCAGGCAGAAAAAATGCTCAAAAAACTACAACACCAGGTGTGGTGGCTCATGCCTATGATCCCAGCACTTTGGGAGGCCAAGGCAGGGCTATCACTTGAGGCCAGAAGAGTTCGAGACCAGCCCGGGCACCATAGCAAGACTCCGTCTCTACAAAAAATATAAAAATTAGCCAGGTGTGGAGGCACATGCCTGTAGTCCCAGCTACTCAGGAGGCTGAAGCAGGAGGATCGCTTGAGCCTAGGCATTCGAGTTTGCAGTGAGCTATGATGACACCACTGGACTCTAGCCTGGGCAGCAGAGTGAGACTGTATCTCAAAGAAAAGAAACTTAAAAAAAAAAAGAAAGAAAGAAGCCAGACGCAGTGGTTCACACCTGTAATCCTAGCTTCTGGGAGGCCGAGGCAGGAGGATTGCTTGAGCTCAGGAGTTCGAGATCAGCCTGAGCAAGAGCGAGACCCCGTCTCTACTAAAAAATAGAGAGAAATTGGCCAAACAACTAAAAATAGAAAAAATTAGCCGGGCACGGTGGCGTGTACCCGTAGTCCCAGCTACCCAGGAGGCTGAGGCAGGAGGATCACTTGAGCCCAGGAGTTTGAGGTTGCTCTCAGCTAGGCTGACGCCACAGCACTCTAGCCCAGGCAAGAGAGTGAGACTCAAAAAAAAAAGAAAGGCCGGGCGCGGTGGCTCACGCCTGTAATCCTAGC